>NC_048221.1:99835913-99949401 GCF_002007445.2 Ailuropoda melanoleuca
TCTCTCTCGCTGGCTGTCTCTATCTCTGTCGAATAAATAAATAAAATCTTTAAAAAAAAAAAAAGAACCAGCTTTTAGACATCTTATCAATTATTTAAAAAATTTTAATTTCTCATGTTTTTAGTGTGAATTTAATGCCAAGTTTGTCTTTAAAATATCTTATTTGGTAGAATATAAATTTTCTTCTGAAGGCAGTTTTAGCTTTATTTAATGTTTTCTTTGTTCATAATTTTTGAAAGGTTTGCAACCTCTACCACAAATTCCAAGGAGTTCTGTATTTGCATATGGTGTGTGCGCAAAAGTATGTTATGTTTCTTGTTAACTTTTAAAAAAAATATAGCACATACTAAGAATAATGAAATTCTTATGTGTACGTATAAATGACATAACAGAATGAACACACATGTGTTTCTGTTAAATGGAATCATATGATCTATAGTGTATGCATGATCTTTTGCTCAATGCCATATTGATGGAATTCATTTGCGTTGTTTCAGGTAACACTGTTTCATTGCTGCATAGTTTTAAATTGTATGAATGTACCATAGTTTTTACATCCTGTTGTCAGACATCTGAGTTGTTTCTAATGTAGGCTATTATATATTTACACATAGTTTGACTATGAACATTCTTTTTTTTTTTTTTTTACAGTGACAGGGAGTGGGGAACATGCCAAATGTTACTTCTACCAATGGTGTATAAGAGCTCTACTTTCTCCACATCCTCACAAAAAGTTGATGTTACTAGTTTTCTTAATTTTAGCCGTTTTGGAGGGCATTCACGTCTACCTCATTGTGGTATTAATTTGCATTACGCTGGAGATCAACTTTTTTTTGTTCTTATGTTTATTAGCTATTTGTATATCTTCTTTTGTAAAAAGCTTGGTTCTTTCTCTAATTTATTTGTAGGAGTCCTCAATATTTTCTAGGTATAAGCTCTTGTCAATTGTTTATGTTGAAAATACCTTCTCTCTCTCTGTGGCTTGTCTTTTTATTCTTCTGGTTTTATGATGAATAAAAGTCCTTAATCTTAATATAATATGATTTATCAGTCTGTCCATTTATGATCAGTGATTTGTGTATCTTATTTAAAAATCAGTACCACCTCAAATCATGAAAATACTTTCCAAAGTTATCTTCTGGAAGTTTTATTGTCTTACCATGTCTTTTTTTAATTTTCCTTTTTAAATGTTTATGTGTTTATTCTTATTTTACAACTAACTTTTTCTTAGTTGTGTCACTCTGCGGTTAGAGAATATAGAATGCCAATTTTCTACAGAGAAATATTTACTGGTATTTTCTGTGGTGTTTGAAAGATATCTAAGTATGATCATATTACTTAAATCCGTCCCAGTCATTACTTCATTGAAGAAATCCCAAGAAATCTGTGATAAAACTTTGTTACCATGTGGTAGGGAAATGTGGACAGTGTCATTCCTGCTTTTCAGAATCTATTGAGGCTTTCTCCTTGGCTTTAATTTGATAAAACTTTAAAATATTACATGATCACTAGGGGAACAAATGCATGTTTTTCTGTCAATAAGGTTTAAATTGAACCTGTTTACTTGATGTTAGTAATTACTTTAGGCATATTATCTGTAGCCTCATTTTTATTTTTTCTTTATCATCCAACAAGTATTTACAGGGAAACTAGTAAGTACCAGCACTCTTCTAGGCTCTAGAGATTAAATTACATCCAGTGTATATGGTCCCATGAATAATTTGATGAGAAGGAGATTTTGAAAGTAGTGAACCCTATAAAGGTATGGAAAGTAATGATACCCATAAAGGTATCCTAAGTACAAGGTGATAAGGAGTGTATAAGTGAGGCGTGAGCCCTAGTCTCCTCTGGGGGTGAAAGAAGTCTGCATTTGAGAAGTAATAGCGTTTATTTTTGAATAGTGAATGAGTAGGGGTTAGCTAAAGAGGTCCAGCTGGGTTAGTAGGAGGTCAGCAGGATGAGACATGGTTTTACCCAGAGGGAATAGTATGATCAAAGGTTGTATAGTAGGACCGCCTGGGAGGCTCAGTCGGTTAAGCGTCCTGCTGTGGGTCATGATCCAGGGATCCTGGGATCGAGCCCCGTGTAGGGCTCCCTGCTCAGTGGGGAGCTGGCTTCTCCCTCTCTCTCTGCCCCTCCCCCTTGCTCATGCTTTCTTTCTCAAATAAATAGGTCTTTAAAAAAATTAAAAAGGTTGTATGGTAGAAAGGGGTGCAATACTTGTGAATATCTGAAAGAAGGCAGGGGCGACTTCCAAGTTGGGTGAGGTGACCTAGAAGAATTAGCATGAAGCAGATCTCATAAAACTTGCAGATCGTATTAAAAATAATAACTCTCTTCAGTAAAACTGGTGTATCTGATAGAGCACTTCACATAAAAACCCAAACTGCCTTAAATAATAATTGACTTATAGGCTATTATCTGTCTTTCAGGCTTATGGGATGGAGTCTGTTCCTTATTTTTACTTATTTATTTTTTTTGAGAACTCCCATCTCCCCTCCTTCTGCTCCCACACCACCCCTTTAGGTCTTTCAGTTCTGCCTCCAGGTTGGTTGCCCTCATGGAGTAAGATACTTACGATGGCATCCAGGTCAGCATTGTTTTACAGTCACTTCTCAGAGAAAAAAAGCATTTATTTCCAGCCACGTCATGAATGGCACCCAATTTCTTCTTGTGCTTTTATCATTTTCTCTTACCTTAGTTCTCACTTTGTATATTCTAACATTTTTATATTGTAGGTAAAGATTATGGGGGGAAATAACACTTCTACAAGGATGGTTCTTTCATGAAACGTGAGCATTTTCATTTAAATCACCCATATTTTCCAAGTATTTCTACTTGGAAATTGTACTCATATCACATTTTCCTTAAATATACTCAGATGATTTCAAAGTTCATTATAGTTTGCACCTAATATCAGTAAACTCTGTTACTCTTTTTCTCACTTGTTTGCCATGAATTCTACTTTTTTATATTCTATTTTTATTTAATGTTCAAATTATGATATATGTATTTTTGGCAAATCAATCAGAACACTATGAACTTTATTAATTTCTTTATATGTAACTTGGGGAAAATAATACTTTTTATTTTCTCTCATTTAAAGCCTGCACCTATTTTATGTTTAAATGTTCATCTCTCAAGACTTGGCCTATTATAACATGACTTTCGTATTCTTGTTTATTTTTATTGGTTTCTCAGTTAGCTGTAGTACTTCAGAGGGTGCCTTGTTTTTCAGAGAAGATAGGTCAGCTATTTATATTTTGAGTCTTGAATTTCTGAAAATTTCATTCGGCTGTCTTCACGCATAAATGATAACTTGGCTAGGTATGGAATTCTGGGGTCACAAATTCTTTTCGAAATTTTGCTGATGCTCCATTGCTTTTTTAGTCCCTAATATTTGAAAATAAAGGTATGATTTTAGTTCTTGCTTCAAGCCTTACCTCCCCTGAAGCTCTAGGGATTATATTGGGTGAAGTTGGTGTGAAGATCAGTACACATGGTCAAGATTTCTTCCATTTACTTTGCTTAAGGTCCCACTTCTTTTCAAGATGATTAATTACATTTCAGCCATGGCGGATCTTCTGTAATCTGTTTCTGTCAAGAATAAAAAATTTCTCAAGTCACTGCCATTTGGATGACTCTCATCTGGCTTCCACCACAAACTTTTCTTATATACACATTTCATAAATAGGCACAGGAACTGAGGTGACAGTATGATATGTTTCATCAAGCCCTTTTTTTAGTGGAAAGTCTCAATAACATTTTTATATTAAATTTAGTTATAAATACTTAAAATTATTTCTTAAAGAAATATTTGAAAGAAAAAAAGACAAGGGCCTGCAATTTTAAGCCTAATTCAGTCCAAGTGATTTTGCAATGGACTAAATAAATAGGATTTCTATGAACAATCTTCTGATCAAAAATTATAATTATTTTTATAGACAATTGTAGGCTCTTTACCACTTTCTCCATAGATTCCTTTTAAAATTTTTTATCCAGGGCTTTTAATAGTGGAGTATTTGATGTCTGACANCTTTGTTAATTGAAACAGCTAGAGTGGTATTGGCAGACTACAGTTAGAAGGGAAATCCTCAAATGCATTGTGTTTTTTGCCGCCCATTAGGGAGAGGAGTATTAAAATAAGGAAGGTGTAATATTTGACATATAGGCTCAGTGAGGAGACTGAAAAGGAGGCCCTCGATACTCTGAAAGACTTTAGGACTCCTGGTCCAGACAAATGATATAGTCTAAAACAGAATACCAAGTGGGGGATCAGTATGGTTGATTATTTAGGGTAAAAAAAAAAAAAAAAAAAAACAAGAGAAGCAGCTATCTGGAAGGAAATCTTTTTTTTTCCCTTTATAAGTTGATAACCTCAGCCAGAATTCCCACCAAGATGGAGGGCCACCCCAGTGCTGCATTGAGGATGATACTGTTTCAGGTGATTTTCTTTGATTGTCTTCTTGCCCATTCTTGTTTTAAAATAGTCTCACAGCATTTATTTTTCATCTGCTCCTTTCAACTCAGTGGCTAAAGTAATTTCCCAGTGATTATGCATTTGACTCTTTCTTCCAGCTTTATTGAGGTATTATTATTTTTTTGCATTTTTAAAATTTATTTTATTTTTTTAAATATTTTTTTATTATATTATGTTAGTCACCGTACAGTACATCCCAGGCTTTTGATGTAAAGTTTGATGGTTCATTAATTGCGTAAAACACCCAGTGTGCCATGCAATACGTGCCCTCCTTACTACCCATCACCAGCCTATCCCATTCCCCTACCCCCCCTTCCCCTCCAAAGCCCTCAGTTTGTTTCTCAAAGTCCATAGTCTCTCATGCTTCATTCCCCCTTTATTGAGGTATTATTGACAAGTAAAATTGTATAAGTTTAAGTGTATAATATGAGGATTATATGTATATATGAAATGATTACCACAAGAAAGTTAGTTAACATACCTATCACCTCACCTAGATACCTTATGTAGTGAAAACATTTAAGATCTTCTCTTCTAGCAAATTTCAGGTGTACAACATAAAATACACTGAAAACTGTAAGACATTGATGAAAGAAATTAAGGACACAAATAATTGGAAAGGTATGCCATGTTCATGGATCAGAAGAATTAATATCATTAAAATGTCCATACTTCTTAAAGCAATTAATAGATTTAATGCAATCCCTATCAAAATTCCAATGGCTTTTTTCACAGAATTATAAAAAATCTATCTAAAATTTGTCATGGACCACAAAAAAATCCTGAATAGCCAAACGTTGTTTGAGAAAGAACAAAGCTGGAGTCATCACATATTCCTGATTTCAAACTATTACAAACCTGTAGTAATCAAAACAGTATACAACTAGCATAAACATAAACACCTAATCAATGGAACAGAGTCAAGAGTCTAAAAAAAAAAATCCCACACATGTACGATCAAATAATATTTGATTCAGTGCCAAGAATACAAAATGGGGAAAGGATAGTCCCTTCAATAAATGATGTTGGGAAAGCCAGGTATTCATAGGCAAAAGAATGAAATCGGACTGCTGTCTTACACTACTCACCAAAATTAACTTGAAATGGCTTAAAACTGAAATAAAAGACTGAAAAAACCTGTAAAACTCCTAGAAGAAAGCATAGGAAGAAATTTCCTTGACATTCATCTAGGCAATAATTTTTGGATATGACACCAAAAGGACAGGCCACAACAACAAAAATAATTAAGTGGAATTAAATCAAATTAAAAAGCTTCTGGGCAGCAAAGGATATAATCAAAATGAAAGGGCAATCAGCAGAATGGGAGAAAATATTTGGAAACCATGTATCTGATGAGGGCTTAATATCCAAAATACATAAGGAACTCCTTCAACTCAATAGCCATATATAGATACATATATATTTCTTATATATCCATTAAAAAAGGGCAAAGGCTCTGAATAGATGTTTTTCCAAAGAAAATACCCTAATGGCCAACAGGTACATGAAAAGGTGCTCAAAATCACTCATCATCAGGGAAATTCAAGTCAAAACCATAATGAGATACCATTTCACACCTGTTATGGTGGTTATTACCAAAAAGATAAGAGGTAACACGTGCTGGCGAAGGATGTAGAGAAAAGGTGGAAATGTAAATTGGTAACAATTTGTGGAATTACTTTGAATTTAAAATTATGGAAAACAGTGTGGAGGTTTCTCAAAAATTAAAAATAGAGCTACCATATGATCTAGCAATCCCATTATGGGTATATATCCTAAGGAAATGAAATCACTATATTAAAGAGATAACTGTACTCCAATGTTATTTACAATAGCCAAGACATAAAAAACAACCTGAGTGTTTGTCAGTGGATAAGGAAAATGTGTTTATATATATAGGTAATCATGAAATTTTATATATATATATATAAAATTTCATGATTATATATTATATATATATTATATATATATAATGTGTGTACATGTGTGTATGTGCATATATGTAATGGAATATTATTCATCCACAATAAAGGAAATCCAGCCATTTGAGGCAACATGAGTGAAACTTGAGGGCATTGTGCTAAATGAGATGTCAGAGAAGGACAAATATTGTATAGTATTACTTATATGTGGAATTTAAAGAAATGGAATGTACAGAAACAGAGTAGAATAGAACTGTGGTTGCCATTGGCTGAGGGTTGGGGGAAATGGGCAAATATTGGTCAAAGGATACCAGTTTTAAGATGAATAAATTATGGAGATCTAATGTCTAGCATGTTGACTATAATTAATACTGTAGTGTACTTGATTTGATTCTTTATAATGGTCTTCCAAGGTGCTTGTTCCTTTGCTCTTGTTCTCCAGGGTATTTTGGCTACTGAAACTGCATTAAAGACCTATAGAACTCAATCCTTAATGCTAACCATTATATCCAAAATACACCTAGTTGAACTTAGGAATCACATATTCTAATCAATGTTAAGGACATTAACTTAGTTGGAAAAAATAAAAATGAGCATGTTTTATGAACGGGGCATCCAGGAATCATTGAGAAAGAAAGATACAATGAAAAAGAAATGGAAAGGTTGAGAGACCTTTCAACATTTAGTGAGCTCTCAGCACTAAAATGCATTGAAAATGCTTATCTTTATCCTTAATATTGATATTATTATCAATCTGTGAAGATAGTTATTTGCCACATTTCAGTTGAGGAAATTGAGGAAATTTAGGAGTCAGAGTTTCTGACTTTTGAATACAAAGCCTATTTTTCTTCAATATACATTATAGAAGGTACCTTCTATGTTTAATCTTTTGTGTTATCAGGTACCTAAATTACCATAATTAAGGGAAAAAAACCTATACCCCTGTTTACTTTGGGAATACTGTTTATTGCATTTGGGCCACCTGGAGCAATAGGTAAATGGGACATTGACTTGCAGAATCCGTGAAGAGAGAAAGACAGAAGTTAACTAACTTCCTTGTCTATGCGTTACAGCTGGGTCAGAGGTAAAATATTATTTCAATGAGTAAAAATACTTTCTTGAATCTAAAACAGATCTGCCTCATGTTGTTTTCTGCCATGTAATGAAATTGTTCAGATTCTAGCATGACAATTATTGTTAGTAAGCAGAAATGAGAATCCTTTTTTATGGAAAAAAATATGTGTATGTTTGTCCCTGCATTAAGCAAGATACTTTCCCCCAGAATTAAAAATCCACTGGTTATTGTGGCCAATTCTTAGCCACATTTTAAAGTTGGTTAATTTTATTTTAGAAAATAATCAGTCCTTTTGCTCATTCATCTTATTCTCATCCCTCCTAACCCCCTGAACACTTACAGCTTTTCTTAATTTTTCTCAGTTGGTACCGCCACATTACATTTATATCACGTATGGATTTTTCCAGGAAAACATGCGTTTTTTGAAGAATGATGATGTTATTAATGTGCAAAAAATTTTTTTAAGCATAGAATTGGAAGTAGCTTGAGGGAAGTCCTATTGGGGTAGAAAACTGTGCATAAAACTGTGAGTATCACAGTGAGAATTTGTAATTAAAATTCAAGAAGCTTCCAATACTTTCATTTACTCCTGGCCCCTGTAGCTGGAATTGTTAACACTTCAGACAGGTCCCTGATATATTATTGGATAATACAGTGGTGGTAACCCAAGAGAAATACCAGAAACTAGCATAAAAGTATTTGTAGATGAATGTTGCACAGTAATCTCTTATGTTTACAAAGTGAGAGTGAAAAGAGAGTGTAGAACTCCTTTTAGAGTATTTCAAAGATGTTTCCAAGCATTTGTGAAGATATAAATTCCTACTTGAATGAACAGTGAGATTTATGTATTTTCTGTTTCATAATATTTTCATTTTGGCTCATATCTTTGCTTTATCCTGGTCTCTTCTGAAAGTCCTTCCTTGATCAACTTATCAGATGGGCCTTTCTTGACCACTAACATGGGCTGAACGTTGGCACCACTAAAAGATATGTCAGCATCTTAATCCCTAGAAACTGTGAATGTGAATTTATTTCGAAAACGTGTCTTTGTAGATGTAGTTAAGATAAGGATTTGGAGGTGAGATCATTCTGGATTACTCAGGTGAGCCCAATGACAGGTGTCCTTATGAGAGAGAGAAGGGGAGAATATAGCAGGATGAAGAGAAGGCCATGGGAAGATGGAGACAGAGATGGGAGTTATGCAAAAACAAGCATGGAACATGTGGAGTCACCAGAAACTGTAAGAGGCAAGGAAAGATTCTCCCCTAGAGCTTTTATAGGAAGCACAGCCCTGACAACAGTGTGATTTAGGATTTCTGACCTCCAACGCTGTGAAAAAATACATTTATGTAATTTTAAGCCACCAAGTTTGTGGTAATTTGTTATAGCAGCCCTAGGAAGCCCATACAACAACCTCATCTAAAATAGCACTTTCTATTACCTCATGTCCTTTATTTTTCTCTTTAGTGCATATCACTATATTACATTTATTTGTTTGTTACATGCTTTATTTCTTCTCACTAGCTCCAAGGGGACGGAGGCTTTGTTTATTTTATTCACCTCTGAATCCCTAGTGTTTCTACAGTGTCTAATTCATAGCAATCATTCATAATTTGAATGCAGAACAAACAAAGGAAAGAAGAGGGGGAAAAAGGGAAGAAGGGAGGAAGGAAGGAGAAGGCACACGATTAAAAAATTCTTATATAACCTTTGCAAGTCTATATTTGGGGTTCAGTAAGAAATAGGAAACAGAATTCTGGACCACAGTCCACTGAACCCTTTAACAGAACTGACTGGGAAGCAAGCTGCTTGGACTTGTTCTGTCACAGTTATACTGCAGCAAAGAGACGATTCTTGGGCACAATCAAGATTAACCCCAGCTACTCAGCGGATACTGCTATTTGGTTGTTTTCTTCCCTGCTTCCAAGTCACGCAGCAAGGACAGTGTAACAACATCTGCTTTCTCAGTGTCTTTCTATTATCCTTGTCATTCACACAACCATGGTGACAGAGTCACTACTCAGGAGCAGGTCTCAGGTGGGCTCTTCAAGTTTAATAGGGCCGGGTGTAAAAAATCCATATCAGTGACACCATTTCTCAAACCGAGCTCTCTGCTCTGTAGGGTTAAGAGGGACAAGGAGCCACAGAAGTTCCAGTGACGATGTAGAGTGTCCAGATTAGCAGACACTTCGACACTCAACCCTGACTCTAAATTCTGTATTCCAGATGGTGTCATAACGTAGTTAGAGATTGCAGGCTTTTAAATGACTTCAGAGGCCAAAATATTTTCTTCCTTTCTGAATCTAAAGGGTTTATTTATAAATGAAAGGGCTCTGATCACAAAATTGGTAAGTTTTTAAAGCTCAGGTCATTAAAACCAAGGATGCATCCCTGATATTCCTGTTGACATCTTTCAGTCGTTGAGCTCCAAAATTTAATCACTGTAGGTTAAGAGATGTTTATGTTCACCTTACACTAAATGAGCTTGGTAATTTTTCATTGTCTTATTATTTATTTATTAGCATTCATTTAAAACTACCTTTATAATGTGTTACACCTGAAATTAAGCAAATTTATTTTATTTTTTAAGATTGAATAATATTCCATTGCATATATTTACCATTTGCAACCTGGATGAACCTGAAAAATACTATTGTAAGTGAAATAAGCCAGACAGGAAAAAAACAAAACAAAAAAAAACCCAAAAAACAAAACAAAACAAAACAAAAAAAACACAACACTGCATTATCCCATTTATACAGATTTTCTTCAATTTACAATGGGTTTACATCCCGATAAACCCATCATAAGTAAAAAATATTGTAGCTCAAAAATGTATTTAATACACCTCACCTACCGAGCATCATGGTTAAGTCTAGCCTTCCTTAAATGTGCTCGGGCATTTACATTAGCCTGCAGTTAGGCAAAATCATCTAACACAAAGCCTATTTTATAAAGTGTTGAATAGCTCATGTAATTTATTGAATACTGTGCTGCTTGTGAAAAACAGAATGGTTGTATAGGTTGTAAGTATATTGGTTGTTGGCCCTCATAACTGTGTGGCTGACTGGGACCTGCAGCTCACTGTAGCTGCCTAGTATCAGGAGAGTATTATACTATAGATCCCTAGCCTGGGAAAAGATGAAAATTCAAAAAAAGTATAGTTTCTACTGAGTGTGTGTCACTTTCACACCATTGTAAAGTCAAAAAAATGTTAAGCTGACCCATCATAAGTTGGGAACTGGCTGTTACAGTATTTCCCTTAGTAGTTCCCATATCCACAGGGGGTATGTTCCAAGACCCCAGTGGATGCCTGAAACCATGGGTAGTACTGAACTCTATACATACTATGTTTTTTTCTCTACATACATACTTATGATAAAGTTTAATTCATAAATTAGGTACAGTAAGAAATTAACAATAACTAATAACAAAATAGGATAAATATTAATAACATACTATAATAAAAGTGTGTGAATGTTGGGTCTCTCTCTTTCTCTCAAAATTTCTTATTGTACTGTACTCTTCTTCTTGTGATGATGTGAGATGATAAATTATTACATGATGAGTTGAAGTGAGGTGAATGACCCAGGCATCGTGATGTACGATCAGGTTAATCTTGACCTTCTGACAATAAGTCAGAAGGAGAATCATTTGCTTCTGAACTGTGGTTGATTGGAGTAACTAGAACTTTGGAGTGAAGCTGCAGATAAAGAGGGGGGGCCACTGTATATGGAATCTAAAAAGTTGAAGGATGGAGACAGGGCATAGAATAATGGTTAACAGGAGTAGGAAGGTAGGGAAAATGGGGAGATGTTGGGCAAAGGACAGAAAGTTGTAGTTATATAGGATGAATAGGTCTAGAGATAAAATGTAAGCACAATGACTAAAGTAATAATTATTGGATGTGGAAATTGGCTAAAAGAGTAGATTTCAGGTTCTCTCACCGAGAAAAGGTAACTATCAGAGGAGATGGATATGTTAATTAGCCTGACAGTAATAATGATTAGACTATGAGTATATATACCATGGTATACAACTTAAATATATACAATTTTTATTAAGAATAAAATTTAAAAATGAATTTTCAAGATATTTAATAATTTAGTATATTTTCTAACATTTGCACAGGTTTAGTGGTTCAGATTACCTCTGTAATCCATTTTTTTTTATTTGGAGAGGAATCATGACAGAAAATTATTTTTCTGTTGCATATAGGCTAGTGGATAACATGCCTAGCAAATACTTACTGGCTGATTGCTATCTTAGGCACCAAAACAAGTGTTAATATTTTTTCCTCATTAGTATGTGAAAAAGAATTAGATCTACTGAAACTGTTCAGAACTTGTCAATTGTTAAAAATGTTATGTGAGCATGATTTATAGGTGAAATTGATGCTAATGGAATATATATTGGGATATATAATCTGTATATGGCGTATACCTCTTCAGAATTCATATTACATATTTACTCTACCAAAATAATGTTCCAGGCATAATTCTATACAGACACATAACCCACAAAATATAGCTGTATTATGTTGGCTTGAAAAATTTCAGAGGTTTTGTTGTGTTTCTTTTTTCTTAAACTCTTTATTGATTAACTATATTACAGTTTCATTTCCCCCATTTCACATAATATATGCAAGAGAAGTGCCAAATCATGGCACCTGGAGTTTTATTGATTGCTTATATTCACAATTGGCTCAATCAAAGGGATGTAGAGGGTGAAAAATGACAGAAATAGTGATAAACAATCAAACAGCCAGAAACCATCATTAGCCCAATCTCTTCCTGTTGACTAAAGATCTTACTTTAGTTAATGAGGATGCAGATTAATGATACACAAACAGCTCATCCTTTGTTATTTTTCCAACTAAGCTTGGAGGGAAAAAAGCCAACCTAATTATAAAAACTGATGGAAATACATAAGTATTTGGCCAATTATTCTAAGCATTTTTTAAAAAAACCTCAGTTGTCTGGAACCCAGATGAAATGGGAGTGGAGGCAAATAGCATGTTTCAAAGCACACTAAGCCACCTTAAATTTAATAAGGACCTGAAACATCTGGGCATCTCTGATCAACCTAATATGTGATACTAGGAACTGAAAACCAGGATCTGCATTGATATTAGACTTACTAATCTTTTATGAGTTTTCTAGGAACCTGAAAATCAATAAAGCAATTTTTGTATGATTATAAACTTCCTTATCTTGGTCAGTTACATTTTATCTTATTAAAAATATTTTCTTTGCAGTTATAGTAGTTCCTTTATGAAGTAATATTGCAAGTCTTCTCAAAAAGCCCTTTTAAAAAATCACCTTAACTTCTGAGAAATATTTTTTTATGCAAATGAGAAAGTAAAATGCACACATATATATGTATAAACATACAGTCTTTTGCTGAGGTTAGTTATGTAATGAGGGGAAAAGTTGAAGGAAGAAACCAATTTTTCTTCACTCTGTCAATGTCTTCTCATCTCTAGTAAATGAGGTGAAATGAGAGCCCAAAGCCCTCCTCAACCTGGCTTCAGCTGCCTGTGCCCAACCAGTGGCATCATCTCCGTGCATCCCATCCTGCTGGCATGCAACAGATTTATCATTTTTGCCCTTTTTTTCTTTCCTTGTCTGCCAAGAAGCTGATTTCTAGAGAGAACATCATGATGCTTCATTTTTCTAGTAGGATATAGCCAATGAGAGGTAGCAACATAAAATCAATTTAGGAAGTGCACAAGGTCAGGCTATTTATTCTGCACACTGTCCAGCTCACCCGTTTCTGCCCCTCCTGGACCACAGTCTGGATAGTGCTGCCTTCCTCTTGTTCTTCTCCTCAAGGCCTCAGGTGCTGTGGGAAGTCACTTTCCTGTGTTTGCAGTGTTTGTGAGTTCCAGTGACATTCTCCTCCTGCCTCTTGGGCCCTTTGGCTTCCACTGCTGCTAGTCCCTGGATTCCTCAACCATTGTATTCTGTTTGTACAAATCCAGTCCAAGTCTCTGTAAATAGTCACGTTGCTTATGTTCTTTTCAGTTAAATCTTTGAATGTTCCCTGTTTCCTGCTAGGAATTTGAATTACACATATCTTTTAGTAGTTTACTGCATCTGTCCTCTGACAACATTTTGTTCATTCCTCTTATGACACTTTTTAATCATATATTTATACACTTTTCTACCACATTAAACCCTGAGCTCCTTGATGGCAGAGAGCATGGTTTTATCATCAATATACCCTTAGGAACTTACGCAATGCCTACAAAATACATGTTTGATGAACAAGTGAATGAATGAATGCACAAATTTGCAACTTCATTTGTTACTCTAATGTCCATTTCAGCTAAAAATTTAAACCATGTCAAAAGCATTATTTATCTGAGACTATTGCTTGTTTTAAAATAATAGGATCATCACTGTGTGATTCAAGTGATAATAAGTCCAGAGGAAAGCAGCTTAATATCTGCATTTGCTAACATTAAAAGAGAAATCTGTGCCCCAGGCATTCAGTCCAGTACCTGGGAAAGGCTCACAAAAGAAAGCGACTAATGCCAGATGTAATAATACTCCACAGGTTGTGAGTGGCGTTTATCCTGAGTTATGTTCCAGTAAACACCAAAATAATTAGCATGTATCTTTGTTTTTTTAAAAATATTTTATTTATTTATGAGAGAGAGAGAGAGCACGGGGGAGGAGCAGAGGGAGAGAGACAAACAGACTCCGTGTTGAGTGCAGAGCCCGAGGTGGGGCTTAATCTCAGGACCCATGAGATCATGACCTGAGTTAAAATCAAGAGGCAGATGCTTAACTGACTGAGCTACCCAGGCACCCCTAGCATGTATTGTCAACTTATCACCTTTACGGTAAAGCAACTTAGAGGACATTTTATGTATTGTTCATGGGTTCCTGAGGAGAAGGGGACACCCTCACACCTAAATGAGGGGCACAGCAAAAGATCCACAGTGACTTCAAGACAGATCCTGCTAGTGGATATTTGGTCAGATAAAAACACAAAAGGACAGGTCAGTTCAAGTGCCAAGCGATCTAGTTTGTTCAAAAGGTACAATGTTTATCCAAACATTGTTTATTACAAACTCACCCCAGTGTTCTGAAAAACCTGCAGCTGTTGACAGATCTCAGATGCTAACAGTGATGTGTTAATGTGGATAACTGACAACTGCTTATTTTGTTCAGGCAGGAGGAGCTATAGGCTGTAGTCCCCCTGAGCAGTTATGGCCAATGGCAGAAATGAGATCTTTCAAAGGAGCGAAGCTTTCTTTTATATTAAGGCTTCCTTCTTTCCATCTCGTTCTTGTTCATTATAGACCTTTCTCCTTGATAGCCAGTGAGACAATGGATAGCAACCTGACTGGGCAGTATCAAGATGAATCTAGGTTGATCATCAGTGTTATTAAAGCAAGACTTAATTTAAACGTTTAGCTTATTACATTGTGGATTATCCACATGTCAGCATCTCTTCTGTTTTATTCTTAAAGAATCTTGCTTTCGATAGAGTAGCCATCTCCCTCTCATAGAGCTGGGTGCCACAATGGAAATTCAGCTCATCTTTAATTTTTGGAATGAGTTTTATTAGTCGAAAGCTGTAGTTCCCAACCAGGGACAGTTTTGTCCTGCTGGGACATTTGGCAAGTCTATAGATATTTTGTTTCACACGGGGGACATAGGTATGGCATTTAGTGGGTAGCATTCAGGGAGGCTGTTAATCCTCATACCACATGTAAGGTAGCTCCCTATAAAAAGGAATTATCTGGGCTCAAATGTCAATAATGTCATGGTTGAGAAATCTTAGTCTACAGAGAATTCCAATCTTTCTTACCAGCTCTTGGTTTAGGAATGAGCATATGACTAAATTCTGGCCAATAACTTAAGAGGAGAAGTTGAGTGCAATCTTTAGGGACAGTTCTTCCTCACTCATAAGCAAGAACCACAAGAATCAGAATAGCAGAGTGTCAAGAGATACCAAAGACCTGAGTTCTTAAGGATGTCCTTTAATCCATGAATCACCTAGTTCTAAAATCTGCCTCATCTCTCCACATGTGTTTATGTGAGCTAAGGACACTCTGTTTTACGTTTCTGTTTCTGTTACGAGCCTTCACAAACATCCTAACTGGAGCATATATCCTCTGGGTGAAGGTTTGGTAAAATCTACGTTAACTCTAGGGATCTCTGAGTATTAATATTAAAAAGGCAAGTGATAGGCATTCAGTCCAGAATGTTGGTGAAGATCAAATGCTCCTTGGAATAAGGCAGTATGGTAAGGGAAGTGAGAGGATAGGGGATAGGAATGGAGAAAAATAGGCACAGTTAGTCATTCTGTCAGGAAGGCTTTTTTAGATAAACCCTATTTTATTGGAAGTGCAGTAGACAAAGGAGTAAGAAGGAGCATCAACATAAGCTCAGGCTGGAATATATCTTGTGATTCCTTTAAGAGAGAGACTTCCTACTTCTAGGCTCTCACTTCACATATGTTTTTATTATAAATCCCTAAAGAATCCTTGGAATTAGTAGAATGAAGACCACAGCAGCCCCAATGTCTTCAGAAGCTGGGGCCTGCTTACCACTGGCCTGTTCTGTCCCGGCTTACTTAACGAAACAAGGAATTGTTTCCTGTTGTCTTAGTGATTTCCAAGATTGCTGTATTAGAATTATGGACTTACATATCATAGCCCCAACTGCTTTAATCAATCTTAGTTCAGCAAATTATACCAATATTAGATATATTACTATTTCAGTTCCAGATGTTCCTTTAAATTGTGAGGTTACTTTAGTCCAAACTGCTTTTGTAGTAAACAGTCTTATCTAATAGTGAGTTTATTTTCTTATTTCCTAGGATTAGATAATTTTAAGCAGAACTGTGATGACAAGCCTTCTGCACATAGGTTTCAGAGTCCTGGAGAGCAGTATTGGCCATCTTATACATACCAGGTCTTTCTCATGAGACAATACAAAGCAAAGTACAGATAAATATATGGCCATATTCATGAAACTAACAAAAAAGGAATAAAACTTGAAAATAGTAGCACTAAAATTTTTGGAATAATAATTCACATTTTTGTTTTAAAGACAATTAGTTATTAATAGTTATAAGGGTACCTGGGTGACTCAGTCAGTTTAAGCATCTGACTCTTGATTTCAGCTCAGGTCATGATCTCACGCTTGGGAGATCAATCCCCACATCATACTCTGTGGTGGACATGGAACCTGCTTAAGATTCTCTCTCTCCCTCTGCCGGTCTTGCCCCCACCCCCACCTCTAAAAGAAAAAAAGCAGTTTTTGTAGTGAGGACAGCACTACCCTGGGAATGATCACAGGTCCTGGTCTAAGTTTTGCACTTATTGGCAAATCAGTTTGAGGGTCAGGGATACAGATAGTCAAGTAAGCTTGTGGACCTTAAGTTACGTAAACTTCAGAGTTTGGAGTAGATAATCTTAAAAGCCATACTAGTGATACTGTGATGCCTTCATTCAATTAACAGTCAGACCAACTGTGTATGTATGTGTAATATATATATAATATTCCTTACTTTTTAAATAGCAAGTAAATGGAAATGCACCACTAAAAGGGAGGAGCCTGGCCTCTGAAATATAAAATTCTGCAGGGAAAGTCCTTTCCCCATACTCTAATATTCCCCTTTTTCGTAGCCAGACTCAGTTTGTTTATTTCCTTCCCTTACTGTGCCCTGACTCTTTCTACTTCTGGGAAATGAGGTGGTTTTTTTGGCATATTTGATACTAATAATTGAAGATACTTGGGTCAGCTTTTGCCTCCTTCCTCTTGGGATAAAGGTGCCTCCTGAAGACCATTTTCTAATTTACTTTTCCATTAGTAGGCTCTACTGCTCATGTGAGGCATCCTGCTCTGGCCAAACATTGCCTGTGATTGGATCAGTAATTCTGCTTAATTTGGGAATTCATTTAGAAGATGTGCAGTTGAATCTCATGTGAAGCCATTTCCTCAAAATTAACCTTCATCAGTAATAAATGAGTAACTTCTCAGACAGAAGGGACATAAGGAAGCAAGCCGTGCTCCTGTGCTCTCCTCTCTGCTTCTCACAGTGGGACTGGTGGCACCTCCCAAATGCAAAGGGGTTTATCTAAGTATACTTTCCTAATATCAATTAGAAATACTTAGAATGTAAACTCATAGTTGATTCTAAAGGCTTAAATATTGTAAAAGTTGTGGCTATAGCACTGGTATTGTGAAAAAATCTTATCCTTTGTAACTGTGGAAAAGTGAGCCCATAAAAATTATAATTAGTCACAATTTGGTTGTCCAAAGAACTTAAGTTAGTATCAAAAGAAGATATTTCATGCTGAAGCTGAAAAAATTACACCTCACTTAAAACAGAGTCCCATAGTGAGATGTTGTGAGAATGAACTAGGAGCAAAAAGAGAAATGGAATAGAGACTCTATACCAATAAGGCAGTTTCTCATTCTGTTGTATAGAGTGGGCATTAATATATATATAGGCACCTGCGTGGCTCTGTTGATTAAGCATCTGACTCTCGGTTTTGGCTCAGTTCATGATCTCAGGGTCATGAGATTGAGCCCCAAGTCAGGCTCTGCACTCAGCATGGAGTCTGCTTAAGATTCTCTCCCTTTCTCTTTGCCCCTCCCCTGCTCACATCTCTCCCTTTCTCTCTCTCTCTCCAATAAATAAATAAGTAAAATATTTTAAAAATACGTACATACATATTCCAGCTTAGAGACACTAATAGCATCAGTGATTATTTACCCAACATCTCTTGCTTCCTGTTGCTACTTGTTAACAGAACTCTTATTATTCCTAGATCCCCCATTGATCTAAGCTAATCATGGTGGATACAGACCCTATTTCAGGAAGGTTTTTCCCAATCTTTTCTAGTTAGTTAGGAATGACTGTGTGACCAAGTTCTGACCAATGAGAAAAAAATGAGAGCCTTCTCTATAAATACTCCCTTTCTTCCTGCTTGGGATACTGATGTGAGAACATACTAGAACTGCAGCATCCGTCTTGGACTGTGAAGGGCTATGTATATGTACAAAGACGCTGAAGACAGTAGTAAGATGTAAATTAGGAGTTTGGGTGTTTGATGATATTGTAAACCACCTATTTTGAGACTTATTCTAAAGTAAACAAGAGAGGTTGTTTTCCATAGCTCTGCTTCTTGGACCTGTTTGTATCCTACTTAATATAGAAAGGTCCAGAGGTAACATCAGAGACACTCACTAAAAACCATCACATTAGAATAAGGTGAAAGAGTGGGAGGTGCAGCAGAGATTTAAGAAACCTCCTGGTGGATATAGAGTCAACTCATCTCTTCCCAGACTACAAGGAGACATTTCCTCCATCAAATAGTAGAGTAAGAAGGACTAGAGTCCAGCAAACAAAGAAAAGAGCCTCCTTCACCTATGAAGGGAAGTGGGGGGATTGCTGTACCAAGAGGCTCATAGTATATGCATTAAGAAAACAGTTTGAAGATATTAATCCTCCCAAAATTAATCTTTAGGGAAAAAAATTAAAGTTCAGTATTACATTTTCTTAAATCCTGCTCTGTATTTTTAAAGTCCACTTGGAAGAATAAACCCATTATTCAGAATAAGTAAGCAAAATTTGTCAAGAAGAATAATTTGGCTTTGCTCCATAGGATAATAAAACGATTTATAAATTAACAATAATGAAAACACTTGTGTTGACATAGAAAAAGACAGACATATAAAAGAGAACAGAAAGTATAGAAATGTAGCCAAAGAAGTCTCAACAGTCTATAATTTAGTTAATAATATTGTACCAATGTTAATTTCTTAATTTTGTCAAGTATACTAATGGTTATATAAAAAACGTCAACACTGGGGCGCCTGGGTGGCACAGCGGTTAAGCGTCTGCCTTCCGCACAGGGCGTGATTCCGGCGTTATGGGATCGAGTCCCACATCAGGCTCTTCCGCTATGAGCCTGCTTCTTCCTCTCCCACTCCCCCTGCTTGTGTTCCTTCTCTCGCTGGCTGTCTCTATCTCTGTCAAATAAATAAAATCTTAAAAAAAAAAAGTCAACACTAAGAAAAACTGGACAAAGGATATAATGAGAACTTTCTGCACCACCTTTGCATTTTTTCCCTATAAATCTAAAATTATTCCAGATATTTTTAAGACATTGTATGATAAAATTATATTTCAAGTCCATTAAATCCCTAACTAATAACTTACTATAGACAAGTGAGATATTTATTGATGAAAATGAAGGCACAGAAGTTCCAGGAGTAAGTATGGACTAATGCCACAAAGAGAACCATTAATATCTCTATATAACCCTTTAAATACATACAATCTTTTTAGAAAACGCTATAAAGAAAAAGATAAGGACCTTAGGGTTGTCATCCTCTTGTTCTTCCAGCCGGTCTTCTGGTGCCTGCCATGCTGTTGCAATGGGCACTTGGATGTTATACGCAAACAGTGAATCATGGAACACTACATCAAAAACTAATGAAGTACTGTATGGTGACTAACATAACATAATAAAAACAAATAAAAACAAATAAAAACTTTAGTTTTCCATATGTCAACTAAACTTCAATAAAAAAGCTTGAATTCAAAAAAAAAGAAAAAGATAAATATAAACTGAGAAACATTTTCAATATATATGGGAATAATTAATGATAATATTATATACAAATAATTCTCTTAAATTGATAGGGAAAAGATGAGCTCCAGATGGAGAAAGAAGACCAAATATAAACAATAATTGTTCTAGGGGAAATATGTAACTAGCTAATTTTATACTCAAGAGTATAATAATTCCTAGTATATTAGGGGAGTGCATAAATAGTAGTTGAGAATAACTTTTAACTACAGTATTAGTGAGATTAGAAAGTATCCTTTCCTTAGCTGATTATGAATGGACTGGCAACTGATAGCCTTGCCTCTTGCTCATCTCCCTTTCTTTTTACCAAATGGTTGCTATCTGAAATGTCCACCTTCAAACAGCCCCAGACTCTTCTCTCTGGCTCTCCAAGTCTGGATCAAAACAAATTCTCTGAGGCCAGGGCGATGATTATTGTTCCCATACAAAATGTAAGAGGCCAGTGAAAGAAAATCTCTTCATCCCTTAAATCAAGGAAAGCACTTAGTGGTAGCTCTGCTCTAATTTATCAGCTGTCAAGAATTTCTATTCAGATATTTTGTTTCATACTGAAAAGATTTCAAGTTGATTCAGAGAGCTTGAAATAAAAAAAAAAAAATCTCACGTTAACATATAAATTCCATTCTTTTATAACACACCTTATGATCTAATGCCTCTTTTTGGGTTTTACATACAGTTAGAGGGAACTAACTTGGATGATCGCAGAGGTGTCTGGTACAATGAAATAAATATGGCAAACATGACCTGGTACAGATAATTGATTCAGTGTTCTCATTTTTAGAAAAGCAGAGCTAAAATCATACTCCCTTATTTAGCTGGCATTCAACTTAAAATGAACTATAAAATAAGCTATGTTCCTTTCCATGAAAGCCTATTGATCAGGGGAGAAATTTAATATGTAAGGAGATGTGGGGGAAGAGCTGGAAAGAGAGGGAGATGTCATTGCAACAATTATGCAAATGTATTTCTGTAAAATAATACTGTTAAGGTCATTTTTTGAGCCCCTGAATATTGTTAATTCTAAATACATATAACATTTTAATCAAACTACCTACTTCCCACTCTTTCCTGATAAATTTACATTCTGACTACATTTTGAGGGCAGTTAGAATCCAGCTAAGCTCTCAAATATAATAAGTATCAGGAAATTGTCCTGAATTATTCATGTTAATTATGCTGAACTAAACATTGTGGATAGGAAAATGTATTTCCCACTGAAATATGTTTGCCTTAGAGAGATTTCTAAATTGATCATAGTCTCCTTTTCTTATGATTAGACCTAAGGGCCCCTAGGATGGTCAGAAACTCATGTAATGAATTTAATTCTAACTAGCGTCATGCTTTTTCAGCACAGTCGGCATCATCTGAATCAATTCTGCATGTTTCCTTCAGTTTCATAAATAATCATAACTAAGCCCTAGTCCAAACCAATTATCAATCATTATAGCACACATCTATTTGGATTATGTAGGGGGGAAAAAGTGTTCTTTGGTTGCATTCTATTTTTATCCAATATAAAAGCTATCCAATATAATAAGCTGCATAGCACATAAACCAATATAATCCAATATAATAAGCTATCCAATATAATAAGCTGCATAGCACATAAACCACATATTATTCATTTTTTATTCACTCTCAAATTCACTTATTCAATTGAATAAGCAGTTATTGGGCAACAAAGATGTGTCAAGTACCGTGTTGAGCATTTTCCCCTTGCTTCTGATGACCTTTAGTGTTTTGCTTTTTACTATTTGTCTAAAGGATTCCAGGGACTGAGAATTGTGCTGGTCATCATCCTTACTGAATGACACAATATCATTATTTATTAGTTTTTTTCATTCATCCTGAACCTGCAGTCCTATTTCTAACTTCACCATTTTTCTTATACAGACACGTTCTCTCTGTTTATACGTGTGTATTTTTAATCCATGGAAATGCTATATTTCGTATTATTTTAGGTATGCATATGCTTTAGTGTAGTAATTGGTGTTGTGCTATGTGTCTCATTCTGTTTCCCATTTTTCACTCTACATAATGTTTAATGTGGATTTATTTAGTTGCTTCTGACAGCTCTGTGATATTCAAAGACAGGCATATTCCACTTTTATTTTTATTAAGGTAAGATTAACTAAAAAGAGCTGCACATATTTAATACTCCCATATTCGTCGCAGCATAATTTATAATAGCAAAGACATGGAAGCAACTTAAATTTCCATCAACAGACAAATGAAGAAAAAGATGTGAGCTACACACACACACACATAAACACGTATACACAACAGAATATTATTCAGCCTTAAAAAAGGAGGAATCCTGTTCTTTGCTACAGCGTGGATGAACTTGGAGAACATTATGCTAAGTGAAAAAAGCCAGACACAGAGGAACAAAGACTATATGACCCCACTTATATCATACGTCTAAACTAGTCAAAATACACACTCCATTTTTCATGTGGTGGACTCCAAGGTTGACTTCATCTCTACTTAGAACAAGTCCGAGACAAATACCTGGTGAATGCCTCTGTGTGTCAGTGTTATAGTCTCTTTGGTCTATACAGATAGGGCAGAATTGAAAATACTGTATTTTGTAGTCTAGGAAGGAAGTTTCTTTTACAAATTGACCACACTCACTAACAATCCCACCAGCATTTTAAGAGTATTTCTGTTTCTCTGCTATTGCCCCAGAAGTTAACTATCATATTTTTCCCCCATATAAAACTAAGTGCTATCTCAGTGTTAGTTTAATTTGTATTTCTCCAATAACCAATAAAGTAGAACATCTCTTTGATTTTAGACCTTCTGGTATTTCCTTTATGACAAATTATTCGCTGTTATTTGCAATTTTAATTTAGATCTTTTGTATTTTTATTGTTTGTTTCCCCAAGGTTGTTGGTTGGTTGTAGGCAACGCAAATACCTATTCCAATCTGTCATGCAGCTTGTTTTATTCTTCTCAGAGAATTAGAGACTAGGAGGGAATGTCTGGGCAGTGTGGAATTTGAAAGGGGACATGGGATCTGTTTCTTAAAACAGAATTTGAACCAGTCTTCCTGTTTTTAACCCCATTTTTATCACCCCTTCCAAAGGTAACTGGTCCTTCCAGTTTATCACACTTTGGGGGTTTAATCCCATTGTAAATATATATTACTTAATAGATTTCCCTACTTCAAGCGTGGGATTCAGTTTTCCAGGTCTACTAAGTCATTGTCACTATGCATCTGTTTTCTAGCTTCTGACATTTTGTTGTTGGATTGTCTTTAGTCATCTTTTTTAGTCCTTTGAGAATACATAACTTAAAAAAATCCCTTGTCATTTAGAAGGAGAAACGTTAAACATTCTTGTGCAGTCTCCCATATTTAACTAGAATTTCAATTCCCTTTCAACCATTTTTAAAAGTTTGTGTCTCCTAAACTCTTTTTCTAGCTTATTATCTGTCAACAGGTTTACTCTCATCTTTATATGCTGCAGAAACAAGTGGTGTAGCAACATCTCTCCTTTAAAAATGTACAGAATCATGTATTAATCTTTGCCCCACCGAATGCTGACTTTTCACTATGTAGTTGAGACTTCTCTAAGAATGATGATGGATGAAAATCATATAATTAAGAAAATTCCTTTAGATAACTCTATCATTATACATAAAATATACGTTAATAACTACCTTACAAAGTAGAATAATGAACAAACCTTTAGAGATTTGTAAGTTACTCATTCTCCTCTCTACCCTTGGCCTAACGTTACTGGTGGGAATACATGCAGAAATAGATTATTTTCATAATCTCAAGACCCTTTATCTTTTCCAGTATGTAGTAGATCTAAAAAATATTCCTTTATTAAATATATTGGTATAAAATCTAGACAGAAATGAAAACATCTAAAAATTGTATGCAATTCTTTAAAGAACATCCAACTCATTCTACTTTTTCTGATTGAGTCTGAATTTTGACAATGCTAATGTATCTAATAAAGTTTCTGATTTTTATTTTTTTACTGGAAGTTCTAAAACTCAACAGAAATAATATCTCCCAAACACAATTTCAGCATTCAATAAATGGAAGCAATATGTCCTACTGCTCAAGGTTCACTGATGTACCCTCTCTAAGTTCGCTCATCCCTAAGACTTCAATCCAATTAAGCATTGTCCTAAATAATTTAATCGTTAGAAGCCAGCACTCCTTCAAGACATTGCCAAAGAGATAGAAAAGGAATAAGCCTGGCAGAGTATCATGCATTCAGTTCCAAAAGCCCAGCTGTGCCCTCCTTGCCAATCCATCAACATTGATCAAATAAGAACGATACTTCAGCATGGAAAATATCAGCTAATTCATGTCCCATTTTGCCCTACAGAATCCCAACAGCTCACTAGAACCCCATTATGACCATATCCTTGAGATTGTCTGACATAAAAGCAAATTACTACCACTGTAGGAAAGAACCTGAACATAACTACTGCCAGATTTATAGTTCTGCTGAAAACCCTGTCATTTTGATCTAGTTGAATTTTCTGTCACTAAAATAGATTGATATCTTGAGAAATGTTAACCCAGTGAACACTAGGAATATCAATTAAAATGTCAAATCCTTATTTCTAATCTCACAATGTATAGTTTCAATGTGTGATCTGATAAATTTTTTAGATAAATCAACTTCCCTGTATGTCCACCTCCCCAAATAAAATCATTTTCTTTGATAATGTGGGAATCCAGTCTTCTAAAAGAGACATAAGGTCTCAGCAGCATTATTTATAGATAAGTATTTAATGATGTCTCTGAGCAACTGATCCCTTAGTGAAAGAAAATTAAGAAACAGCTTTAATATAAAAAATAAAAACCTGGTATTTAAGTTCAGAATAAAGCCAGAAGGAGCAGGAGGAGTATTTCTGAGATATTTAAATATGGAGGATATGGTTTCCTTTATGTGAATATAAGCAAGAGTTTCTCTACACTGACTCTCACCTAGCCAATCTCTCATCTTTGTTTTCCAAAATGAAAAGTGGTTAATTTGATAAAGCCTTTAAACAGGTAAACCAGACAGTGAGGTTTAGATCTTTCTTAAATGGTAGGTGCATTCATTATAAAGGTAACATTTTAGAAAAATTTCCTGAATTTAATACTTACATATGGGAAGTCACTGTGATGATAAGATTTCAAGTAGGATTATTGGGCTGGTGTAGGTGAGAAGCTGCCATGGAATACTGGGGTTCAGAGTTCAGTCAGGGTAGATAGAATTCCTTAGGAACCTGCAAATCACACTATCATCAGTGCTGTATACTTCTCTTAAACATAGGTCCAGTTTGATGACCAATGCCACCGGCCACATCAACTCAGTGTAACAGTCTACCTGGGGACTCACTCTTGCTGCCCCATCCCCAAAGAGCAGTGGAGGTGAACAAAGGTTGACTCACTAGGTAGAAGTATGGGTTTCTGAACAAAGCTTGATTGCTAGAGAGTTTCAGACCAGATACCATCAGGTCCATTGGTTAATATGTATCATTATTATCCACATGGAAAATAGTGACATCATTCTAAATTGGTGAGCCAAAGGACTGGAATAATATTCTCAAAGGAACAGTGTGCAGCCTGGGGCAGGTGATTTGAAGTAGGAGAATAATGTGTTGCCATGCAGACAGACTTAACCTATTTGTCATCACAGAGGGGAAGAGATTCTACAAGAGCATGCCAGGCCTTAAGCACCAGCTTCTTTCTGTTATGTTGAAGCTGAAAGATTATACAAAATGATAGTTGTCCTAGTATGTTATTAATGAATCAATCCACTTATTCAATGGCCTTAACAAACATGTTGTAAACAACCACAATTCATCACGCACTCAGCTGGGTATTAAGTATACAAATAAGGCTAAATAAATTCCCCACCCTGAAATAACACCATTTTTCTGAGGATATTGATATGTTATACAAAAATACTTTCCCTTATAATATATGAAAAAATTAAAACATATCAACATCAATAGAAAATTTGAATTTATTGATATTAAATGTAAAGTTTAGAGGGAATTTCCCATATGAATAACATAAAATCAAATATTAGGAAAGATGTTTAATACATCTGGTGGGACAAGCTGAATTTTAAATTAATCCAGCTTGGGACACATGAGGTCACTGCTTCATGCAAATTTGGTACATTGTTTAGCATGTTTCCTTCCTTTATTTTTAATGGGGTCAAGGTTTACATATCAACTTTAGCTTTTGAAAATATTTTGTGTGAATAGTAATAATAGCAACATATTTCAATACATTCTATTATTTTGCACCCATTTTTTGTTATTATTTCTTATTCTATCATATTCTATTTCATTTTGTTAAATTTTGTCCATGGCATACTATGTTGACTTAATGACCCAATAATGTGTCACAACATGCACTGCTCTAGAACTTATTATCTGATTCTTCCATTTAGTAAGAGCATTTAATACAGCATTTTCCTGTCACAAGGTCATTTGTACAGGTCCAGAAATCTCTAGAAAGTGTGATTCATTTTACAGGTAATGTCAAGATTGGAAAGGATCCGAATCCTGGATACTGGAATCCCCATTGAAGAGCTTCTCTTACAATGTCAGCCATAAACTAAAGTGACCTAAGGATCATAAGGAAAGGTTATAATGGAGAGAACTGTGATAACCTAGAAGCAGCACTGGGTTTTATTGATAGCTAGCAGAAGCACACTATTGAAAATAATGCCATGTAATTATGAGGATATATGTAATAATAATTCACTCAGCAGATTTTCTACATTTTTATTACATAATATGTTTCTCACTGAACATCTATGCACCTAAACTGTCCCATTGCTATGACCAATTGGAACTGGACTTATCTACTCCTGGTAGGCTGCAGTAGATCTTCCTACCACTCCGATCTATTATAAAAACATGACATTACAATGTTTATTGAATTATTTTGACTTGCTGTTTCTTAACATTTCATGTCCTCATCTTAACTACATGTTATTTTTTTAAATAAGAAATTTATCTATAATTCCTGTCCTACTACACTGGTATTCACATAGTAGATTCTCAAAAAATATTCAGTGGGTCTTTGAACAACATCTGAATCATGTACTTCCACCAACATGATAACCAAGCCAAGAAATATTATGCAATTGCTATGATGAATTTATCTTATTTTCATTCTTATTTTCCAGAACCATAGAATCAGTTAGTCACTTGACATCTTTTTCTGGATATCTCACAGTTATCTCAGATTCGTTATTTACAAAATAGTACTCATTGTCTTCCCCTCTGGCTCTAGTCTTGTTCCTAATCTCAAAAAGGGGATCTGTCATTTATCCAGTTGTGCAAATCTCAAAAAACCTAGGAGTTTTCTTTGTCACTTCCCTTCTTCTCACCTCTCTTACCTAATTCACCATCAAGTTCTCTGCTTTACCCTCTGAAATATCTCTCAAGAGTCCTGCTCTTCTCTCCATCTTCACCAATACCACTGTAGTCCAGGCCAGTTCCATTACTTGTCAGCACTGCTTCCTTGAACATTCATCTTGTGCACTTGCCTTCACTTCAGCTCTCTTATCTGTCTCTTGCTCTGTAGTCAGTGTTATAAAAACACCCACCTGACTATTAGTATCCCATCCTTAAAACCTTTTCCATTGTTTGTGAGATAAAAGCAACAAGTTCTTAACATGTCCTGTGTGGTGATTTTTAAACATGGCCACAAATACTTTGACGTCCTCCCATCAAAAGCTGGAGTCTATATTCCCTGCCCTTGAATCTGAGTGAACTTGTGATTGCTTCATCTAATAGAATGCACTACAAGTGTCACTCTGTGACTTTCAAGACTAAGTCATATAACCTTATGCAGCTTTCTTGTTTGTAGAACAATTGCTTCTAGAGTACTAGAGTGACAAGTAAGAAATTGGACAATTCTACAACTACTATACTAGAGAGCCTGCATTTAGACATCATTTGACAGCCCCAGCTCAGCCATTCTTCAGCCGTACAAGTTCAGATCTAGATATGGGAATAAAGAAACTCTCTTCAAAGTGGATCCTTCAGGCCTAGCCATTTCAGCCTTAATCCATTCAGGTGATCCCAGGTATAATATAGCAGAGGAGGGCCATTCTCACTGTGCCCTTTCTGAAACACTGATACACAATATCTTAAAACAAAATAAAATGGTTATTGACTTAGGCCACAAAGTTAAGGGGTGGTTTGTTACATTGTAATAGGTAACTGAAACATCCTGAAAGTCCCTGTAAGACATGCTCTTCTCAAGTTTCCTGCCTCATCCAGTATCATGTTTCTCTTCATTCTCTCCTCTCTAGACTTAAAGGCAATCCTTCTGGCTCTTTAATTGGGAATGCTCCTTTGCGCCATGGAGCCATTGAACATGTTGCTGCCACTTTTTCCTCTTTGTATTCATGTCTCTTAAGTCTTCAGAACACTCAAATCTCAAGTCAAAAAGCACTTCCCTATAAAAACTTTCCCATACCTCTCTCATGAGGTCATATCCCAAAACTATAGTCTTTAATAGGTCGCGAACCTCCCTTTAGCTCTTGTCAAAATGATAATTTTATATTTATGTGTATGATTTTTGGATTAATATATTTATCTTCAAGAAGGAAGAGATTATGACTACTGGTGCTGAACATTGGGTACTCATTATTCAAAATCCCCTATAACTATTATAGAGCCATGCACGTTAGGTACTCAGTAAAGATTTCATTCCTGGCATATGAAGTGTTAAGCAGTTCTCAGAGGAAAGGACACGTTTGCCAGTTCTAGGAGGGGAATTTGGAAAGGAAAAGAGAATAGTACATGTGTGAGTTCTTCCTCCTATTTATCACATTTCCTCTGCCAGTCTCTTTGGAAAGCAAACATACTAAGGTTGAAGAACAAAGGAACACTAATGCTTATCCTTTTCCAATTCTAATCACTTTCACATTTTAAGACATTGAGCTATTTTGGATGTTCAGGGAATCAAAAAAGTGAAAATTATATTCATTGGATCCTTATTTGCTGTCATCTCAAGTAATCCTTTCATCAGTCCCCAAAGGGATTATGTCTATTTTACAGTTGAGTAAACAGACTCAGAAAAGTAGATAGCCTGCCCATGGAAGGCTGATCAAGTAGCAGAGCTAAAATTTGTTCAACAGTCATTTTCTTTTTGCTGTACTCTAATGGCTCCAAATCAAGAGGCTAGCAAGGAGAAGAAGAGTGTTCTCATGCAGGTGAGAGAGACAAGTACAGGACTTTGGTCCCAGAACTACCGTGCCATTCTCTTCTCCCATAGCTCTGTAACAAAGTCAGAAAAGAATTGGGGGCGAAATGAAGTGAATAGTGGTATTCACTGATTATAAAATGGACTAAATCTGATACTTCTGCAGAAACACTTCCATAAGTAAGTCTAACGATATCACCATTCTATGAACACAGATGTAGTGGAGAAAAAAAATGCCCTTAAATTTGAGTGCTGTGTAATGAAAAATGTTACCACTGATACATTTACCTTGGATAAGAAGTTATTTACAAGTTAAATTACAAGTTAATTCTCACTGAAATATCACTGAAAACAATCAAAAGAAAAACAAATCTGATAAATAAAAATCTGAAGGTAGTAAAGAACAAAAAATGAGTCCTGCTAATACTGCATAAGTGAAGCTAAATTTGGGGGGATTATTTGCTTTTATTAATGTATTTTAACTGCTAGGGGTGCCCTACAACTAGAGAGTGAGGAAGAGAAGATCTGTCTTGGGTCACTAAGACTATGCTAGATGAAAGTCTGGCAGATTCTCTGCTTTTGCCTAGAAATTGGAGACTGGCTAAGGGATGTGCCTATATCTAGCTGTTTTCTGGCTGTAATTCCAAGAGGATTAGAATCATGCCAAATGCACAGTGAGAGAAACCAAGGGCAAGCCACACAACTCTAGGGTCTGGATAGATTTCGCTCTCATTTTCTCTCTCTCTCTCTCTCTGCTGGAAGATGAGTAAACAGGAAAAGTCAGCGTGCAGGAAAACTACATTATAAGGGAAGGAGAATAATTCTGAAGATTAAGAGAAGGAGTAGCTGTAAATATGATTACAGAGTATTTTAGAGAACAGTTTAATATTGTCAGCAGAATGCAAGAACACATGCCCTCAGTGATATAGGAACAAAAAGTAAATAAAAACAATTTAGGACTAAAAAAAAATAGGAAAAAAGGAAAACTGGGTATTTTTCATATATTTATTAACCATTTGCATTCCTTTTATGTTGGAATAATCAAAGCAAAATACCTTTTCATTTCCTTCTATAGAAGTATTTTTTTCTGTCATTGTTATTAATGATATTCCTTTTTTGGTGGTTAAATAACTTTTTGTCTTACGCTAATGTAAATTATAAAAATGAAAACTGGTAATCTACCTTAAACCTATAAGTAAGGAATACCACTGTCAATATTGGGGGTGTATTTTTCAGGGCCAGAAAACTGAAATTATCTAAAAATTAGTGTAGAAAAAAATGTCTAAAGTCTGAATTACAGGGCGCTCCAATATTCACAGATCAGGAAGATAAGGAAGTAAAGAAAGCAGAAAGCAAGAAGCCGGTGAGGAAAAAAGAGAATAAAGGAGATATATACTCAACATAAATGTCTTCACTTTTTGTATAGTTATGTACAAATCTTAAACTGTCTGAATTGTGGTAGCTTTGTAGTAAGTTTTGCTAACAGGTAGAATAAGCTCTCACCATATTTGTATTGCTCAGGACTGCTTTAGCTAATCTTGGCCTTTGCACTTCTCTATGCAAGGAATTCCTTCAGAGTTTGATATTTAGCTGAACCTATATTTTAAGTGATAGAAGTACACATTCTTTCTATTACACCACAAATGTCGCTACATCCTTAGCTATCCAATCTTGTTATAGCCCCCCTAAACAAGATAATTTGTTTCTATAGCACTGAATTACCCTTTTGTAAGGGTACTGGTTTCCTCTTCCTTTGCACACTGGTCTGAATGTCAGCTAGCACAATTATTCCTTTAGAGAATCAAAGATACCAATTATCAGATCAACTAAAGATGTCCTATTTCTTCATAACTACTTTAATAACCTTATATCTGCTATATAAAAAGGAAGGTCAGCCAAAACATTTAAATATAACTCTGTTGCCCATGGTAAAGAACTGGAACTGAACAGAGATTATTAATAATAAGTCTCTAAAGGCATAATTAATTGCTTAATTTAACAGCCCCCATTAATTATCAGACCATAAGCATAGCTGAAATTACAGCCTAAGTTTGAATCTCCATAGACAACTTTGCCTTCATCTTATTTCAAGACTCCTAAATTACTGATTTGAGACTTTCTTGATTGGAATATGGGCAAAATCAAAAGTTAGATTAAAAAATTTCTAAGATGTAGCATGCTAACAGTTTCAAGGCAATATGTGAAAGAGTATTTTTTAATTTTTTTGAGATAATTGTTTATTCACATGCAGTTGTCGGAAATACTACAGAGAGATTCTGTGTACTCTACTCAGTTTCTCCCAGTGGTAACATATTGCAGAACTCTAGTACAAAGTCACAACCAGGATATTGATATTAATATAATCAAGATTCTGTTACCACTAGCATCTCTGGTATTGCCTTTTTATAGTGACAGTTCTCTACCTTCTATACACATTCACCCAGTCTAAAGCTGTACAGTCATTAATACATTTTCTATTTTTCTGTATGTCCTTTTTGTATTTTTCTCATTTCAAGAATGTTATGTAAGTGAAATTATACAGTACATACTTACATATATACATATGTATATGTACCATGTTTACATATACACACACACATAAATAAATACAGTATATAACCTTTAGATTGGGTTTTTTTCACACGGTATAATTGCTTACAGATTCATCCAAGCTATTGGATCTTTGCCCATTTTCTAATTGGATTGTTTTTTGTTTGTTTATTTTACTATTGAGTTTTGAGAGTTCTTTACACATTTTAGATGCAAGTTTTGTTGAACATGTGGTTTGCAAATACTGTCATCCACTCTGTAGCTTGTCAATTCTTTCTCTTCATAGGATTTTTCACAGAACAAACATTTTTAATTTTGATGAGGTCTACAATGTCTTTTTAACTGAGAAACGTGACAAGATTCTGTTTCTTGGAGATTTCCTGCAGTATTTATGTTTATCAGACTCCATAAGTTTCAAGAGTATTCGCATGTTGGTGTCATTTTTAGTAAACCAAATCTCTAAGCTGAAGGGCATGTAGTGGTTCCTGTGGTTTATCCTTGAGAAAAGTTGCCTGCACTTGTTAATGATAAACTTGAGCATGATGAATTAATCCTTTACATTATTTGGCCATCTCAGCCAAGTTATGAACGGGAGATAAGATTCCAACATCTATGGTGTATCCAATGATCAGCTTTTCCATTTTCCTTTGCATACTGTCATGATCTAGGTAAGACACTTGAGTGTGACGAAACTGGAGTTTGTCTCTAAGATTATGCCAAAAAAGTAAGAGAGCACTTCTTAAACCCTTATGAAAATACTGTCTGCATATAATGTTGAATTCCCACTATGCATGTAAATAGATATTGTGAGTCTAGGTGCATGGGTATGCTAAAGATTGCTGGCTAGTCCTGGCAACTTAATTTGCTGGGCCCAGTGCAAGTGAAAATGCGGGGCTCCTTATTCCAAAAGTACTAAAAAATTCAAGATAATGACAGCAGCTGGAAACCAAGCTCCAGGCACTTCTCAGCACAAGGACTTGTGCCACTGCACAGGCTTCATGCTGGTGAAGCTGTCCCTACTACTAAACATAGATCCTCTACTGTAAAATAAGCATTTGCCTCAGGGATTGACAATACAATGATATTAGGGTTGACACTACGGGAAAGTAAGAAGTACAAACCTATCAATATCTCTTAAATCTTATACAAAGCAATAACCTCACCCATTTGCCTATTTGATAGACAGAAGTAACATTTTTAGAGATAACACAGAGGATAGTGAGTCCTTTTTGGAGGTATAAAGGCAGTGAGTATGGGACTCACTTTTTCAGAAAAGCATAGCCAGTTCATTTGAGACTTTCTAAAGTTTGTGTATATGCCCCACTTGTGTGCCATCTTTGCCTCAGAGACTATGTGGGACAGACTTACGGTCTAACATACCAGCAGAGGCAGTATCAGAAAGTGGGTAATCAATCCGTGTCATCAAATGGCTGGGGGTTCTTCTGGGATTTCCAGAAAGAAACCATATGTCCACATTTACAGGCATCTCATGTAGATAACAAATCTCCCACCATTCTGACTACTTGAGTGGCTTAAGGAAACAGAAAACAATGTGATAAAGGAGTTTGAAGAGTGATTGAAATTGCTTCTGCTAAGACAGGATAATTACCTCATGGAAGAGGTGACAGAATAGTGGTAGGATTAGTGATTGAATTATTACTCATTTGTCCACTAGGAAAGGGATCCTTTGTGCCTTTAATAGTACAGATATTTTCCCTTTAGAAGATAGTGGTAACTGTGGACACAGAGGATATACTATTTCATTGGATGACCCTCATTTAGGAAAAAGGTATCATCCTGTTTACTTTTTCCATGTGATTGAGCAAATGCTGGGCAATTAGTTTTCCAAGAATCCTTTTCCTTACAATACTGTCAAATGCCCTTATCTATTTTTCAGTTACATATGGGATAACTTTTATTTCATGGGTTATGTAATTGTTTAATTTACAGAACCATTAGTTTTACCTGGAGTTTTCCCTTTCTTTGATCAGTTCTATCCTCAAATGTTCTGTTAACTCCTACAACTTACTTGAAGAAGCAGAGGTCCAAGTGATGTCCTGCTTTTTAATGATTCCATTTATTGAAAGTTTTTAACATCTGTACAAAAACTGGAGAGGACAGTGGGAATGTCTTTTCTCTCTTCTAGACCTGAATATTCCTTACGAATTTGTGATAGACCAGAGGGCCCCTAACATCAGGAACAGATTCTGTTTTTCTTTGTAGGTTTAGATTTTGGACCAATTATTACTAGCAGTTAAGACTTTGGGGATCAGAGCAAGAGGGTCTTGTTATATATATATATAAATTTTTTCCAGCTAATGCTAGACCAGGTTGCACTAAATCTTTAGGTATGTTTAGTTGGTTTTGTCTATCCAAGTTTTAGCCCCATGGACTGACTTAATTTGGTTCTGCCTTATGCCTTTGAGATAAGAGTAGTTATAATGGAAATCAGCAGAAACAGCCATCTTGGAAATGTACAGCCTCAAGCTTGTAAAGCTTGCAAGTCCTGTTGGGAATGCTGCAATTGGATCTATTGGAATCTATTGGAATGCAATAGATGAGCATGAGATAGGAGATATGGGACAGCTGTTGTAAATAGCATATGGCTGGATTCTTTTAAATCTTGACTTGAAAATCTCCAATTTAGTTCAAAGAGCCAATTAACATGAGTAAGTTAAAGCTAAATTTAATATTGAATTTGATGATTCTCATGTTAGCTACAATGGCATAAAATCCATGTTTTACTAAGATCACTTCCTGCATATGTTTTTCAAAATTAAGGTAAAAATAATAATTGTGATCATAATTTGTAGAATAAAATAAACATTTCAGAGTCTTTAGGTAAATGTAATTCCAAGAGTGGCTTGACAAACATAGGTCCATTAGATAGATAACAACAATGTTAACAAATATATAGTATAAAATCATGATGCCTTGGGGTGCCTGTGTGACTCAGTTGGTTGTGTCTGACTCTTGATTTTGGCTTGGGTCCTGATCTGAGGGCCCTGGGATCAAGCCCCACATTGGGCTCCACTCTCAGTGCAGAATCTGCTTGAGGATTCTCTCTCTCACTCTCTGACTTTGCCCTGCTCGAGTTTTCTCTCTCTCTCAAATAGAAAAATAAATATTTTTAAAAATGTCATTGTGCCCCAGCCTTTAGAAACAAATTCAAAGTCATATTTGTGAATAGTGTAAGTATGTTTGTTACCCTGAAAGAAAAGTTGGACAAGCACTTTATGGAAAAAGAGTAAATCTTTATTAATAAGCTGAAGAAGACTAGATTTTCGACTACAGAAAGATATGCTGTTATACATGTAAATTATCTCTACACAGATTCTATAGAATCAACACAATTATATAAAAATATGAAATGATTTTTCATGGGACTTAATAATATGATTTGTAAATAAATATGGAAATTCAAATGGCCAAGAATAACTATGATATCCTGAAGAACAAAGACTGAGACTTGCCCTGCCAAACACGATGACATACAACAACACTATAATAAACTATAATAATTAAAGCAGAGGAAGAGATAAATACACCAATAGAACAGACTGTAGTGCCAAAGCACACTTATGATAAGTGAGAATGGTGTTATTTACTGATACATCATGGTTCTAGGATAGCTCTTTATCCATAAAAGAAAGAAAAAACAGTTTCAGTTCCATGTTTGCTTTAAATGTGTAAAGCAAAACTTTAAAACTTTTATCTGGAAATATAGGAAATATTATAGGAGAATATTATGACTAGAATAATGATGAAAGGTGACTCTTCTATCCAATAAAATAAAGGTAAATGGTAGCTACTTTGACCTAAATAGAGGACATCCCAGATTTGGCTTTAACTCTTGCCTGCAAATTTTACAAATGGTATAAAAGAGAAGCATAGTTGCTTTCTGAGCTTCATGGTAAGAGAATCAGAGATTTTATAGACCCCTGATACTCCTGTTCCCAAGTATGTTTTGCTTTTGAAAACTTCGCCAAGTCCCTGTTTTACTAACGCAGGTGAAGATTTTCTAATGGAAGAATATTTAACTGTACATTCTAATCTTGCCAAAAGACCTTTCTAAGTAATATCTTTATAAGAATGGTGGCTAAAAATATGTCTAAACCTGGTATATGTCAAGACTGAGGGATATTGGAGAAGAAACAATGGTAAACACCACTGGTTTGGTAACACTTTGAATTTTAGTCTTTTCCCTTCATCTGCCTGATCCTATTCACTTTTCAGAGTCCTCAAATAGCTGCTTCCTGCATTCTGTCTAGATTTTATAGTTGCATTTAGTGGAGGAGATAGGCTGGAGTGTGCTTAGTCTGTGCTACCTGTAATAAGGTGTATTCTTTTTTAAGATTTTTTTTTTATTTATTTGAGAGAGGGAGAGCATAGAAGAAGAGTGAGAGGGAGAAGTAGACTCCCTGCTGAGCAGAGAACCTGATGCGGGGCTCGATTGCAGGACCCTGAGATCATGACCTGAGCCAAAGGCAGACACTCATAGAATTCCTGAAATAGAAACATTTTGGCATGATTTATTATATTTTCATATATTTTGTTTAGGAGTTTTTTTGTTTTGTTTTGTTTTGTTTTTTACCTAGGTCATTGGATAGGTTGGCCTGTAATTTTATTTTATAATTCTTATCTAAAATTTTTATGTTACAATTATCTTAGTGTTATAAAGTGAACCAAAGAGTGTTCTTCATTGTCTATTATTTGATACTTATGAGAGAGACTGAAATAATCTCTTAATCTCATATTGTATGATACTTACTTATAAAACCACCTGGGTCTAGAGTTTTCTTGTGGGAAGGATTAAATGATTCATTTTTTAATGTTCCAGTATTATTTGGGTTTTCTGTTTATCCTAGAGTCAATGTGAAGGGATATTTTCTAGGTGCTTCTAGGAAGTTTTCAATTATAAGAGCATGAAGTCATCTATATGATCTTTATAATTTCTACTGCATCTATAATATATTTCTTTTCAATTCCTAAAATACTTTTGGATGTTTTATCATTTTCTTGATTCATTCTAATTGGAGGTTTGTTTCTTTCATTACTATTTTAAAAAAAACCAGCCATTGGCTATTTTAATCCTCCTGATTATGTATTTTTCTGCTTTTTACCTTTTCGCTCTTATCTTTATTACCTTAAGTATACTTTTACATCAGTTACTCTTTTTAGAACCTCTTAACTCTAACACTTCATTAAATTTGATCTTTCAATTTTTCTTATTATAGTATTTAAAAGTATTTATTAAGACTTTTATATATCTTTTTCCTTAAGTACCATTTAAGTTACATACCATGAGTTTCAGTATATGTTATTTTCATTATCATTTAATTCTAAGTATTTTCTCTTTCCCCTTATGGTATCTTCTTTGGTCAATTCAGAAGACTGTTTTAAAATGTTCTTCAAACAGGTAATAGTTTCTGCTGCTATTCTCCTTTAATTATGTTGTAAGGACACACTGTGGTATACATGATACTGATTCTTTGAAATTTAAGATTTGTTTTGGAACCTACAATGTGGATCTTACTTGCAAGTGTTCCATGTGTGGTTGAGAAAAGTGTATATTCTGTGATTGTTGTTAGGTAAGGATTTTTAAACATGTCTATTAAGTTAAGCCTAATTGTGCTATACAAATTGTGTGTGTGTTTGTGTGTGTGTGTGTGTTTTCTCCTGCTTAACTTCTCGGTTACTTAAGGAGTATGACTGATTTGTACTTCTATAAATCTTTACATTATATATTTTGAAGTTGCTTTGGCCAATTAAATTTAATTGACCAATTAAAATTGTATATGGCTAGGTTGTAGAATGGGAATTTTTTAAGGTATACAATGTGATGATTTTATATATGTATCCATTTGTGAAATGATTACAATCTAGTTAACGCTTCTATCACCTCACATTAATTAGCATCTGTTGGAGAAATACTTCCTTTTGTACATTCTATCTCTCTGGCTTTTTAATATACTTCATTTTTATTTTTAATATACTTCATTTTATTTTTAATATACTTCATTTTTATTTTTGATTTTCTGATCTTCTTTTGGATTAATTAAGTCCTTATTTTCTTAGTCAAAGTTTTACTTCTGTAGTTTTGAAAATCACATACTTAGTCTTTCATCTTTTAATGGTTATTTCGAAATTTTACCAGACATAATTAAATTTATAAGGTTCCAATTAAATTCATACTTTCTATCCTTCTCTTAGAAAATAAAAGGAGATTGGAATATTTTAATTCTGATTAGTTCACTCCCAGAATATACTCTCTGGGCCCCAGTAAATTTTTCCATAGGTTTACCAGTTTCCTTACTCACTCTTACATTTGAAAACTTTCTGTCAGTTAGGAATTGCCTTTGGCTCCTGGTAAAATTGACCCTGACTACAGTGACTTAAACAAATCAGGAGTTAATTTTACCATGTCAAAGAAGTTTGGAGGTAAGAGATATACTTGTGGTTCCACAAAGTCATTAGGGTTTGTTAAAAAAAAAAAAAAGTCTCACTGGACTAGATGAGCAGACAGAAATTGATTAATTCTGATACTGTTGTCATCAATAGGGGAAAGAACACAGACTAGGTTCCAGTACTCAGCCCACTAAAACAAAGAGCAGGAGAGTGTTTTAAGAGCTGTTATGGCAGGGGAGGGGGACATAGGCCATCTGTGTTTACTTATTAGCTTTACGCAAAGGAAGAATAAACATCTTTGTACTTTTCCTGGCAGGAGGTAGTTTCACAAGTTGGAGCAAGGTGCCCACGTAAGTTAGGCGTCTGTCCTTCCATAGAGACTGGGAGATAGGCTCTTTTTTCCTTTAGTGTTAACATTTCATAGAGATGATTTCCAGGCCCTTGAGAAAGACCTCTTTGAGTCTTAGGCTTTAAGGAAATTCAGATACATTTCAAAGGGGTAAAGAAAGGATTTGCAATGACAAGTTTTTTAAACTAAATATGTTAAGAAATAGACACAGTCAGGAGAAATCCTGCCTGAGTTTAGTCAATTTGGGCACAACATTAAGGCCATCTTGGTCATGAACCATCTTTCTGTTTGCCAACCTGTCTTTAGTGTGTTGTTTCCAATTTCACAGTCACAGAAAGGCTGCAGGATTCCAGCCACAATGCTTGCATTCCAAGTTAGAAAGAAAACGGTGAAAAAGCAAAATGTTGACCCTCATGTTTGAGTTAGTCTTAAAGTGAATTAATAGAACCCTACACAGCAATTTCTGTTTACATTTCCTTGTCTATTTCAAGCTGCAAAAAAAAATTGGGAAATGTATAATTTTAGCTGTGAATAAAGTCAGCCCAGAGTAAAGTAAGAGTTCAGTCTTAAGGAATAAGGTCAAAGGAGATATCTCTCTCTGTGGTAGCTCCTGTTTAACTGTTTACATCTTTACATGTCCTTCCTCCATTCACACATCTACTTATTTCCCTCCAAAAAAAGGTAAGAACTGCTTTCTGCATCTGGTAACTGCATCTAACTCAATGACCAGCAGCTCTTTACATCAGGTCTACATGAAGCTTGTGTGGTCTGATCAATTATAAGTTAAACATTTATCTGCTCCCCAACCCTGGGATACCTAATATAAGAAGGAAAATAGTATAAGAAGAAAACAAGTAGCTATAATAAAAACTTCCATTTAGAAAAGAGAAAAAATGGGAACCATATAGCCATCATCTGGTGTGAGCCAGAACAATTAGCCTATCCTGTTTGGAAAGAATACTGAGAATGAATGTCCCCGGCAGTGGCGTGCTTTCTGTGATTAACCCATCTGGTGACCTCTGGGTCTGCCTTCTCTTTCCCTCCATGGCCTTTGGCTCCTCCATCTGAGAGGTACATCTGTCCATTTTCTCTCATGGTCACAACAAGGTGGGCATTGGCAAAGCTGTCCTTCCTGGAGGCCACAAAGCTTTAGCTTTGTTCCTGTTGTTGGAGATTTGAAGGCATGAGATTGTTTTGGTAATTTGACAGCAAGAGGCTATTATAAACCTGGCCTGGAGGTTCTTTAGAAATACTATTTCCTCAAACTTGGTAGGTTCTGAGTATATTTATTTCTGTTCTGGCCTGTGCTAAAGTAAATAGAGCCAAAGATCTTGACTAAACATTGTTTTTAAGGCTAAGAACTCATCTTTAACTTACCCCTATGCTCTGTCTGTTCCACCAGCTCCTAAATTAATGATGCTACGTTGAGACCATTTGAAGTAAAAGGCTCTGTAAAAAGCAATATATTAATCTGACCATTACCTCTGTGCTGTGTTTGGTTATGATATCAGAAGTTTCATCATTTGTTCCGTTAGATTCTGAAGTATTTATATTTTTAAATTATTCCTGCTGTATGGTCAGTGATGTCCTTGAGAAGTGTTGTGGAGCCCCAGGTAGTTCATCTGTGACATGCAAATAATTGCAAACCCAACATTGCTGTATTTTATATGATTTGAGGTGACACACAAACAAAAGAGATTACTTGTTGTAAGACACTGGCCAATTGAGAGAGCAGTGATGAGAAAAAGAAGAAGTGCAAACAATTTCAGTTTCTGAAAAATAAAAATTATTATATAAATTTCTCTCTTACTTGTAGTCTTCTAGATAATAAGTAAAAACACACAATTGGATTTAGATGTTTTATAAAGTATTATTTCTAATATAATAGTAATGATGACAGTAAGGAATAAGACAAATCTCATATCTGGGCACTGCACTAAGATCCTCACATGGAATGTGTCACTTAATTCCCGTGACAATCTGCCATGTCCTGTTTTGGAAGTTGGTTACTAGAGCCTCTGGTGTTGTTCAGGAATAAAACATTTAAATTATTTAATTTTGCTACAGTTCCTATACATTTACATGAAAGCCAGGTCTATGGTAAAGAAACAAAAGGTACGAAATTATACAGTTGACACCTTCTGAAATGTTTATCATCTATGTCCATTTTTTGTTGCTATTTTAATTTTAGGCGTTTTTGAGACCTCATGATTCTCTAAGGGCTTTTTTTTTTTCATTAAAATCCATCTAATGTTGATACTTTTATAATGGACAACTCTGCCTGCTTCAGCTGTCACTGTAGCAACAAGATGTGTATTAACCATGACTTTCAAGCCAGAAAGTTTCACATTTGTTTTGACAGCCTACAGTGAATTCTCTACCAAAAGCAATTTCTTGTGAGAATATTATGAACAAGTCCTTACAAAGTGTAAAGTTTGGGGACCTTTTGATGTGTGAGCTTGCCTTCTCTGTATGGAATAGCATTGCATTATTGACCAAGGCTGTTGCCTAGCAAATGACCCATTTTAAAAAGCCAGCTGGTTTTCAGGATGGTAGGTTTAGTTTTCAAAATATCTTTTTGAGGTTGAGACAGCAAAAATGTTGTAGAAAAGACAAACAGAATTCTATCACTTGTAACACATGACTTGTGCAAATGATTTCTTTGTCACAAAATATTTTGTTATAGGAAATAAAATAAAACTGGAAAAAGAGGCATACATTATGCTCTTTATGTAGACAAATACTGTATGAAGATGCAAAAGTTAGAAATCACACCAAAGAAAACATGGATATATTTTAGCTGCATAAAATTTGTGTGTGTGCACGCATGTGTGTGTGTGTTGTGTATGAATGTGTATTGTGTGTGAGAGAAAGAGAAATGCAAATAATAAAAAAAAACTTGCAGTATTTTGCATAAATGAAATGTTTCATATCCCTTAGTAACAGGTAGTTTCTTCAGCACATGTGTCAAACATTCGGCTAAATACTTTTTGTACATTATTTTATTGAGTCTTCACAACAACCTTATGAAGTAGCTGTTATTGGTTATATTGTGTCTCCTGCCAAAATCCATACACAGAAGTCCCAATCCACAGTACATTAAAATGTGATCTTATTTGGAAATAGGTCATTGCACATGTGATTAGTTAAGACTTAATATTAGTTAAGATGAGGTCCTATTGGAGTCGGGTGGGGCCCTCATCCAATGTGACTGTGCCTCATAAAAAGAGATTTGGAGACATAGAGAAACGGGGAATGTCATGTGAAGATTGGAGATGTGCTGTCATAAGCCAAGTTATGCCAAACATTGCTGGAAAACCCATTAGAAGCTGGAATATAGCTATGAAGAAGTTTTCCCTCAAAGCTCTCAGAAGGAACCAATCCTGCTGACATCTTGCCTTTGGACTTCGAGCCTCCAAAACTGTGAAACAATGTCTTTCTGTTTTTTACAATACCCAGTTTGTAATACTTTGCTATGGCAGCCCTAGAGACCGATACAGTAGGTATTACCATCACTACCATTTAGTAGATGAGGAAACCCTCAGAAAGTTTAAATTATTTTATGGTCATACAATTATTTTGTGATTAAGTGGATATTAGAACTGGGCCTTTCTAATGCTAAACCCACTGTTACATCAAATTTTAGATTAGAGAAAAGAATATTCCAGGTAGTAAAAGCAGCCAGTGAAAAATATGGAGACAAGAAGAGCAAGGCGTTTTGGGGAATTGGAGGATACTTCCATACAGAGAGATTAAGGCCAGGGGTTTGGGGGGAGTGGAGAAGGGAAGAGAGACCTAGTTCTACTTGAGGTGACTCTTTTATGCAATGCTCACTGTTGGATTGTCCACAATTTCCTGCGTGGCTGGCAGTGATTTTCCCGATTTACCTCATGTTCTGAGGAAGACTTTCAAAGTCATTTTCTTGGTGCCACATTTAAAACATCGATCTGGGTGCTCTTAGGGGCCTTCTTCAGACAGTTCCTTGGCCAGTGACCTCTTGTTTATTTAGCAGGCAATCTCACTCCTCTAGAGAACACACATCAAGGGGAGAGCAAGTCTAAATATTTGTTCACAATTCCCAGTTTTCAGACTCTTCATGGAAACCCTCCCCTCGCTCTTTTCTCATTATGGTATTCCTTATTTCTAGACATAGATATTACTCTGGCATTCAGCATTCAGTACCTGCTTACTTAATCCCACCATTAATTAAATTTCTGGGTGTTTTTTCCTGTGGCCTTTATACAGTCGGCTATAAAACATCACATACTGTTGTTTGGCTTAGAATTTTTCTAGTTTCTCTCAAAGACAAATTTGTATAATCTTACATGTTTTGAAGTCAATTACCCAAGGATTTTTTTTCTCTCTGAACATCACCCCTGAGTGCAGCACAATGTTTCATTTTTGATATAAGTGTCTCTGTATGTTTCTTCATTTTTCATAAAATGCAACATGTATTTTTTTGGTATATATTATGGACCTTATAGAATGGAGTGGCAACAAGGAAAGCCAGAAAACATTCTTTATACATAAAGAAAAACAAATATTTGGTTATAGCTAAATTATTTATGGAAAAAAGCATTAGAAGGCAACCAAAGGAAATTAATAATCTTATGAGTAAAAGGACACAGGAGATAATAATTGGTTTTAGAAATCTACTTAATTGCCAAAGCATTTAAGATATCTAAGTGACCATTTCAACATGATTCGTGGTAGCGTAATCTTTGCTTCAAAATACTTTAAGTTATTCATAAGGTAGTTTTTAAGGTAAATGTTAAGTCACTAGAAGCAATATTTATTCATTCAATTCAGCAAATAAAGGCTAGTCCTACTGTATACTATGCTAAGGGATAGAGCAAGAAAATCAAATCTTACCTGTACTGATTTTATACTTTGCTCACGGAGAGAGCCAACAAACAAGCTAATAAATAAGGTTATTGCAGATTGACAAATTGTGCTAAGTACTATACTGAAAATGAACAGGTTTATAAAATCACAAACAGCTGATGGACGATTCTTTAGCTGCAGTGTCAGGGACTTGAAGGAAAAAACTAGTGCAGCCATTCAAGGAGCTGGAAAAAAAGAATTTGTACTGGTTTCCTATTGCTGCTTAACATGTTAGCACAAACTTAGTGGCTTTAAAAATACCCATGTATTAGCTCACAGTTCTGTTGGTTGGACATCTGGCAGGCTCAGTTAGGTTCTCCATTTAGGTATCACAAGTTCTAAATTAAGGGGTTGGCTGCCTGGGCTTTTATCTGGAGACATGCATGAAGAACTGCATCCAAGTTCATTCAGGTTGTTGGCAGAATCCAGTTCCTTCGGGATGTAGGCTTGAGGTCCCTGGTTCCTTGCTGGAACAGATCTCAGCGACTCAACTTCCAGAAGCTACCTGCATTTCTTCTGATGTGACCCCCTTCATCTTCAATTTATTAAGAGTACTTTGAATTCTATGAATGTTTTAAATGTTTTTTTAATTTCTTCTGCCTTTCCTCGTCCAATATTCAGAGAAAATCCCTCTGCTTTTATAAGCTCATGTGATTGAATTAGGTACATTTAGATAACTTCAGTTTTTTAAGGTCAGCTGTGCCATGTAACATAATCTTGAGAGTGATATCTCACACTGATAGGTTTTGTGGATCTGGAGCCTTGACATCTTTGGGGGCATATTTAGAACTGTACCTGCTACAGAATTCTAAACACTAATAGACACAACTAAAAACCTGGTTTGGTTTGCTGTTAGTTTTGCTTACTTTTGTCTTCCTCAATTCTGAAGAAAGGGAGCAAGTTGTGAAGCTGTGATATTGGAAAGTAAGGAATAGGGAAAATTACTAGAAGAGAAAGGGGCTGTTGACAGTGACATCTAGAAATCTGTGGTGCAGGCTGATTGGAGGTCTTAAACACAAAATCCACGAATGGGTTAAGAGTTGGCATTTATAAGATTGTATATATGCTGTGTCACAAATTCTGACCTAGTTTTATTTTATTCCAACTTGATCAGTATAACAGGAGTCAAGTCCATTTATAAAACTATTAAGATATCCTTCAAGAAAAGTAAAACGGAGTTTGGCATTATAGATATTACAGTAACTATTTTTTGGTGAAACTCCTGTTTGATATTATATAATGTGTGAAACTAAAGGTAACTTTTGCTAGCTACGGAAGAAGGAATGTAGAGTTACTGGTGGCTGAGCAGTTGAATCTTCTTTGTACATGATTGAAGAACCATATTTTCAACATATTATACCTTAGGAATGTTGTCAGCTTGCCTACTTTCTTATCTTTGGAACAGAACTATACCTATTTCATAGACTTTAATAACTAGCCCATAGGAGACAGGTTTGTATATGTGCATATGCCCTGCATTATGCCTGACATATAGTTTGTACTCCAAATACTAAGTACATTTTTTTTCCTCTCCTATGAATCCAAAGCCTTCTTATCTATAGCAAAATAGTAACCCCTGTTCCTTGTCCTTTTTTGTAAGTCATTATATAAGTTGACTTTAATGTCGAAATTTATTTAAAGGTTTGGTTTGACATTTTTAGGTGGTGTTATATTTTGCCGTGCTGTGTTTTCTAATTAAAGCATTCCAGGTTGGAGTCTGTAATCTATTGACTGGTCATTTAAAAATACCTCCAATAACAAAAAAAAAATGCATACTATGGAGAAAACCCATCATGAAACTAATTCTCTCCATGATGGGTGGCAACTAGAGATAATTTATGCAGAATATGATAGGGAATAGGAAAAGCCAATTTTTTACACTGACTTTTCTGGGCCTAATGATTAGATGTTGGGCATGAAGTGGTTAAAATGTGGCCACAAACCAGGAGATATGTTGATATTCCACATAAAGTGTCATTGTGTATAGTTTCTACTTTGAATTCAAGCTGGAAGTGACTCTTTCCATAAGACAAAGATAATGTGACTTTGTAATCACCGCTGTTCAGCAGAGCTCCTGAAGATTGGCCAGAGCTTCACAACTACTCTGGCTCTGGGACCCTGAAATATAATTAATGGTATAGTAATTTAATATTCCTTGAGACTAGCTTAGTTTAAATGATTTTAGATTTGCTTGGTGGTTGCTTTTCCCAGCTGAGAAAGAATCTGATATGGAGCACCCAAAGTTGGGCAGTTGTTTCATGTCGCACCTATCCAGGTATGCTTAAGATCCCTTATCATAGATGGTTACATTTAGCTCAAACTCACATCATTAATTCAATAACCTGAGGCCAGAGTAGTTATATGAATTTCATTGGGAATGTAAGGAATAAATTACTGCAATATAATACAAAAATTACTGCTTAGGTTCCCTTTTCTCAGAAGTAGCTTACAGTCACTTCGTGATCTACCTTCCTGTTCAGGAAAATCTTCAGCAACTTTTGGATAAGTAAGTACAAGAACAGGGAGTGGAGTGAATGCAGCCATTGGGCACTTGTGAATGAGGGAAATGAGGAAAGAGGAACTATCATAAGGGAGCTAAATTGCCAAGGCAGCAATCTGTAAGAGTTCTTTAGTTGATTTGCTTGTAGAGAGAACCATAATCATGGTCCCATAGTTAGTTGAAGACCCATTTGGCCTATCTTTTTTATCTAGAACATTTTGGGGCCCCTTGTTTACCTCATGATACTATCCAGAATGAAGAAAAAAGGAGAGAATGATAAATTTAGAATGATCGAGCCCACACTTTGCTGTGATTCATTCATGCAATAAATATATGTTGGGGTGCCTGGGTAGCTCAGTCGTTTAAGTATCTGACTCTTGATTTCCAGACAGGTCATGATCTCAGGGTGGTGAGATTGACCCCGTGTTGGGCTCTGTGCTCAGTGGGAAGTCTGCCTGAGATTCTCTTTTTACCTGTGACCCTCCCTTCCCTCTCTGTCTCTCAAATAAATAAATCTTAAAATAAATATCTGTTGAGGTCTTAATATTTCCTCAGGTGGGGACAAATATTTCCAGTAATCACATATAATAACGTGAAATGACTTTGTGCCTTGGATTTGTGACTCGTCAAGCAGTATGGCTTCTAAACCTGGGGATGGGAGAGGACATCTCACTTTCTGATAAAAAAAAAATGGCTTACCATGATTTTTTTCTGCACGATATAGAAATATTAACAGAGTCCTCAGAGCATCTCTCCTAAGACCACTCACTCTGAGATCAGAGAGGTTGTCATCTCCCATTTCCTCAAAGAAACATATCACTAATGACATAAACCCATGCACCTTTCTTTCTTCTAGGCCAGTATTGTGCAGCTGAGGGTCCCTTACCAGATTCTGGGGAAATTGACATATTCTCTATAGTATGCATATAGACATTGCTATAAATCTTTTGAATTAAAGCCTACAATTCAGCATTAGTTTTTTTTTCCTTGTAGCAATTATTAATCATAAAGTCTAGACCAGACTTTTAACTAACCTTAAGTAAGAGTGAAAACTCCTGCCATTATCCCTTCCATGATTGAGTTATTGAAAAAGGAAAGCAGACCATTCCACTCCTACACCAAATTAGATAAAAATGATCAAGGTTGTCTGTGCCATGGTTAAACTGTTGTAAGGCAAACCATGAATAAACCCACATATAACACATCTAATAAAATAAACACTAACTAAAGGTTTAAAAAGGAAAAAAAATAGGTTTAAACTTGGCAAATGGCTAGCAGCCCCCAAATTCATCCTCTCCCAATATCTCACAAAAACACCACCAAAGCACATAATAAGAAGAAAATCTAAAACATCACCAGCAGATGAAAGAGTACCAAGAGATAGCATGGCAGAACCTTGGAGTAATTGTAAGAAACATCTAAAACAGTAGAACCAGCAGAGGCTCATCCTTGCAGGCAAGCAGCTGGAAGATGGCCACACTATTTCCAACATCCAGAAAGAGCTGAGTCTACACCTGGTTCTCCATCTGAGGGGTGGCTATTAATTCTTCAGTCTTGAATTCATAATGCCCAATGATGGTATTACACTGCACTGTAGCCATGTGCCCCAATTTCAGTTTAGAAATTACCAGTTTCAGTAATAGCTGAATCACTGTTTTTTTCAATAGCTGTTCTAAATGTTAGTAAAGTTTTTGTTGCATGGTAGCAAAAAAGAAGAAAGAAAAGAAAAGAAAGAGGAAAAAAGAAAGAAAGAAAGAAAGAAAGAAAAAGAAAGAAAGAAAGAAAGAAAGAAAGAAAGAAAGAAAGAAAGAAAGAAAGAAAAGAAAGAAAGGAAGGAAGGAAGGAAGGAAGGAAGGAAGGAAGGAAGGAAGGAAGGGGAGGGGAGGGAAGAGAAAAGAAAAAAAGAAAAGAAAGGCAAGACAGAACTGAAATGTTAATACCTATGCCATCTTCAATCTAGTTCTGGCTAAACTCCATGAAACACAAACCACTTAAAAAAAGCAGGCCTTTTATTAGGTTCTGAATTTACTATGTATCCTTCTTAGATTCTTCATCGTTGGTACATATTCATCCTTACAGTAAAAACCTCTAATTGAAATAACTTGAGTGAGTTTCTGTACCTTATACCAAATCCTTAACTTCTTGTTTCTTTTTTCTTTTTATGCTTTTAATAGCTCTCATTTAATGGTATTACAAAAATTCTAGTTTCCTAGCTTTAAGCATGTCGTGTGTGAACAATTACACACAGCATTCACAGCAGGAAAGCTACAGGAATAGCTCTCAGGCCTGCCCTAGTGACTCACCCAGGGTTTTCAACAGTTTGGAAGTAAGAAATGGTATAAATCCTACAAGTAGAAGTTTCATGGGAGAATTGAATGCACTAGAATGTCCCCTCCTCTTTTTCATTTGTTGGAACTTTTTGTTCTTCATGACTCACCTTGGGAATCCTATTTTCTGGGAAGACTGCTTTGACAGCCTCCCAGCACCCCACAAATGTGCCACACACTGAGCTAGCTGGCCTATGATTGCACCATGGAAATAACAATGGCAGTATTAAGATCAATAGCTAACAATTTTGAGAGCTTAACACATGCCAAGCAATGTGCTAAGTGCTTTACACACGTTGCCTCTCTTAGTCTTCACCCAAACCTCATGAAATGAGATTATTTTACAGATGAGAAAACTATTAGTTTACAGATGAGAAAACTTAGGTTTCAAGCACTGTACTCAGCACTTTCATTTATTGCTTCATTTTATCATCACAGTGATAGTTTGGAGCTCTTGTGATCAGATGAGAAAATTAATGCTCATATGACTTAATTGTCTAATTCCTTGCTTTTATCTCCATTTTATCTATCATAGAATTTATTCAAGTGAAAATGATCTGTTTATGTGTCCATCTCCCCTGTGCCACAGTAAATTCAAGGATAAAGGCTGTACCTTACTTTTGAACTCCAAATTATGTGCTCAATGAATATTTGTCAATGCAGACTCTTCCTGTTGTTAGTCCTAAGATCCTTAAACTTTAAACATATCTCAGTACATAGGTAAACACAACTGTACTTGCTGTGAAAAGGTCTCCAGCATTTTTATTTGGCTACCACAGTGCTGTCTTCTCTTCAGCTGAGATCACTCTTCTTGTGGATCCAGTCAAAGCCCCAGCTTGTCATTGATTCCCCTGCTGGCCTTAAGGCAGGAACTCTGCCAGAGAGGAAAGCATGTGTCCTTATTGCTCTTAAACCCACTAAAGGCTCTAAATCCTTCCCACTAATGATGGTTGTCCCCAACAAGCCATGCACAGTTCTAGCCTCCTGCAGAAAGCTGTAACATTAAGGAAGCAGCAAAAGCTTGTCCTACCGACCACTGTAAACTTGCCTCTGAGAAGCTAGGGTAAGCTCACCCCATGCACTGGATCTCTTCAGGCTTCTGCCACCTTGGCCTCAAGCTTCCTCCTCCAAGAACATAGCAAAAGAACTCCAAAGGCATGCTTCATCAGTGTCTTCAGATTCATTTCACAGCATGGTGAACCACAGGACCCTAATTTCTCTTCAGAGCCAAAGGGTATGTCATTGACAGTGACCCCCAAAAGGAAATCCAAAAATATTAACACAATCTCACGTTCTTCCACTTTATCACCAGTCACCTTGTCACAATCATATAATAGCAGGGGAGGTGAGGGTAAAATGGCCATACCTAACAGCATATAATGAAAGTTAATATGAAGAACGTGTCAACAGACTGCTAACTACACAGTTGTAATGAAGAAAAGCCCTTTTCCTGTGAAGCACAAATGTGGGTGATAAACCACTGAGACACTCCTGTGCTGCAGGGTGATTAAGTTTCGCCACTGGTGCCAGGCCGCATTAATCCCTCTGCTTCAGTGGCAGAAAACACGTCATCAAACTGTCGGAACGTCACTGAATTTCCCGAAGCGCTTTTCTTCTTTTCTCGATAGAACATCTAAATCTTTTCTCTACATGATAAACAAAAATGAATGGATGAAAAATGGCTTCAAATCTCTTTCCAGTAACCGTGAGCATTATAATCTTATGAATGAAGCTAGGCCTCTTGTGCTTTCAGTCTATAGGGACTGATTTATAAATTAACTGGTAATGCATCGATCTTTGCTCATTACTTTTTCGATAAATCTCTTTTGGTGAGTTATCTGCACACTAAGCTCAGAAAGGCACCTTTCCATGTCTGGAGTCTGGCTCTCTCCATGGTGCAGCAGCCATCATCCCTGCATGACAGATTACTATAGACCTTCCTGTCCTTCAAATAAATAATCCTAAAGTCCCTCCACACATTTGTCTCATTGTTTCTCGGTCACCAGATGATTTAGATGGCATCAGAAAACAAAGATGTTAAATATATTTTATACATTCGGTTAAATATGTTTTACATTATGAGATATTTTGGATTTAAAGAATTGCTATATTTTCAACAATTTGTATTTTTTAATCTTCTCAGCCCCATCCTTTCGGTTCTGAAGGACATTGTGTAGGGATTTGTTAAACAGATTTAAAATTAAAGGCACTACTGCTTCACAATTATGCAAATGAAAGATTCAAGGACATAGATGTTCAAACTGAGGTTGAATACGTTCCTTGAGGAGGTATATTTACACTTTATGGCATCACTAGGAAATCCTTCTGGGAATGAATCTTTCTTTCTTCGTTCTACAGTTTGGGGAGGGTGGGAACTTAGAGNGAGGTTTTTTTTTTTTTTTTTTTTTTTTTTTTTTTTTTTTTTTTTGTTACCTTGCATTAGAATGCTTTGATCTGACATTTAACATGAACACAAAAAGCTAGATGCTTTTGTTCACTTTCAGAAAGTGGGATGAAGGGAATATGGCGGTTCTTGGTAAAGTTCTTTATAATAATGGTTTGTTGTTGTTTTTTTTCCCACAACGTATGCTCTTTTGCCCAGTATTCTTATCACTTGCTATAGGTGGCTGATTTTGCATTGGCTTATTTGGCATTCATGCAGACTACATTGCAAATTTGTTTCATCTAGGGAACTGAAAATTATTGCTTAATCTAAAAGAAGATTTGAAAGAAGAGTTGTAGTGGTATAGGTTGCTTACTGTTGTTGTTGTTGTTGTTGCTGCTGCTGTTGTTGTTGTGTTGCTTTTTAATTCAAAGATTCTGAAAGAGTCAGCCTCAATACCAAGCTCAGTCTGGTTCATGGGACTACAAATCAATCACTTTAGGCAGATATATAAGGGGAGCATCAAGATGATGTCAGGATAGAATGCAGTCAGCAGCACTTCCAAACAAAGGTGGCAGCTTGAAGAATGGCATTTGTTTCTTCTCCTCCTTTTCTTCTCTTCATTTCTCTTCCTCCAGATATAGCAGATATCGTATGGGAAATGAAAAAGTGCCCCCCAAAAAATATATAGGGATAGATTAACAAAGACAAAGAAAACAATCACAAAAATTTAAGTAGGATATAAATATTTTCATTAAAAACTAGGGCCGGGGCCCCTGGGGGCACAGTTGTTAAGTGTCTGTCTTTGGCTCAGGGCATGATCCTGAATCCCTGGGAACGAGCCCCACATCAGGCTCCTCTGCTGGGAGCCTGCTTCTTCCTCTCCCACTCCCCCTGCTTGTGTACCCTCTCTCGCTGGCTGTCTTTCTCTCTGTCAAATAAATAAATAAATAAAATCTTTAAAGAAAAACAAACAAACAAACAAAAAAACTAGGGCCAGCTCAGAGTGACATAAAATTATAATGAAGGAAACCAAAAACCTTGGAATTTTTATCTTACTTCAAATAATGTGCATTTACTATCATCTCTTATCAAAGTTTGAGAAAGCCTGAAATATGGCTTAGTCCATTTTCCAGGGTGGGGGAAAGAGGGCAAGGAAGCAGGGGGAGAGTCACTTGTGTTGTACACAATAGACATAGGCACTGAGGTTTGGGGCAAAAATTCTACTTAATAATATAATATTAATTTGTTTTTATTTTCCCCATATTTGTCTCCCTTGTGAAACTTACCAGAAAAAAGATGACCTCAGTCTAGGGCAGGAATGAAGATATTGAACCTCAGTGCTTATGGCTGAGACCTGATGCTCTAGGTCATACTTTCTGGCACAGGAAAAGAGATAGATTCTATCCATTCATTCAGTCCAGGGTCCACTCTGTATTCAGCAAATGATTTAGGTATTGGAGATACATGGAGAACCAAAGGAGACGCGGCCTCTGCTTTCAGGTGCTGCTCTGCACTGACCTTTTCTTTCCTCTGTGGAAAGCTCCAAACACTTTCCCCTAACTATACCAAAACTATCATTATTCCTCACCCTTAGGGTGCCAAGCTTGGAAAAAGAAATAAAGAAATCCAAAGGATTTCCTTAGCACCCCCAGAGCCCTACACTTCCAAATGATTAGGGTCATAAGAACAAAAATGGAAAATAAGACAGTATAAGCAACAAAATATAGCATTAATGACAACAAATATAAACAGGCTAACCTCCTTTTCTAAATGTCAGTAACTACAAATTGGATGAAAATATGGAATTAACCCTTATACTATCCATTTAGAATGATAAAAAAGTAAGAGACAAGGATGGCAGCAAAATATTAATTAAATCAAAGCGAAGGTAGACATAATAATTTCAAATAAAGTTGAGTTTAAACAAAATGCATATTTGAGAAAGTATAAGGATAAAGTACTGAGGATCATCAATACATTAACAAAGGGAATGGCACAAAAATAAATTCATGAATGGAATTGTATATTTTTAAGATAGATGAAAAATTGATGGAAATGCCAATGGGAGCTGATAACAATACTATTTTAAAAGGTACTGTCAAAAAAAAATAAAAAAATAAAAAAATAAAAGGTACTGTCAACATTCATTGCTTAGTCATTGTTAGATCATCTAGTCACTCAGGAAATATCTCCTGAAAACTCTCTATACAGGTATTGTGTAGGCTTGGAGATACAGTGATGAGCCAGACAGTATGCCCCTGCCCCATAAAGTTAAGAGTTCAGTGGTAGTGTCATAGACTAATTAAGCTATTAATAAAAAGCAAAAAATTAGGGTGCATAAAGAAAATGAGTAGGGACAAGATATGAGAGAGAGCATGAAACAGGCAGATGGAAATGTCCTCTCTGGGGAAATAAGATTTAAGTGGGACCTGGAAGGCAATTATGAATTGTACAGGGGGAAAGCCAAGAAATGATCCTTTCAGTAATAGAAACAGCAAGAGCAAGGCTGGGAAAGGCCACGTGGCTAGAGTGCAGTGGAGGGTGGAAAAGTGAGACTGGAGAGTTAAATGGGAGTCAGATCATGAGTGCCTTATTAGGCTTTGGGAAGAAGTTAAAAGTTTAATCCTGGTTCAACAGGAAGCCGTTTGATGGTTGAGCAGATGGTTGAGTTTATACACTATATATTTCAGTGTCATACTGGGTGCTGCAAGGGGAATGGACAAAAGTGGAGCAAAGGTGGGGATAGGTATTAGATAAGGCTTTTTCAAAAGTCCAGGTGAGAGATGTGAACAGTTTATCATTTAATGTGAAATTAATAGGACCTTATGATATTTCAAATGTAACAAGTGAAGAGGGGAAAGGTGAACCATGAATTCTTGTTGAGCAGGGAGATAACAGTGATGCCACTAGTGAGAAGGGAACTACTGGGATAGAGACAAGTTGGAGTTTGAGAATCAAGGATTCACTTTTGAATGTATTAATTTTGTAATGCCTAACAAATAGAGAACTGAAATGCAGATGTCAAACACAGGGGAGAGGTATGGAGTAGAGATAAAAATGTAGAAGTTATTAGGATATATTTGGTATTTAAAACCATGGAGACTAATTACTAAGGAAAGAATGAAAATAATGCAAGAAACTAATCCAGAATAGAGACGGAGAAGCTCTAATATTTAGAATTTAAGTAAAGGTGGAGCTGCAGGGGATACTGAGAAAGATGACCAGGAAGTTGAAAAGAGAGCTCAGAGGCAAGAGTATTTTAGGGAGGGGAGATAGTCAACTCTACAGAATGCTACTGAGAAGTCAAATAAAGCCATGATAGAGAAGTGTTCACTTGCCACATGGAAGACTTGAAACAGGTATTGCAGACGGATGCTGAGGATGACGATGGCCTCAGTGAGCCAAAAAATTATGATAAGGTCTTTAAAGAGAGAAAACATGTAGGATTATGTTGAAAGAAATACCCAAGTCCAAAACTATATGGAAAAAAAGATAATTACAAATGATGTTGTGGGGGGTTCCTCTTAGGTTCTCCAAGCTTAGAGGTAATGGGAAGCAGAAGTGAGTCTTAGATCAATCTAAAATCCAGCTCTCATTTTGGTTATCATAGTCATACCACTGGGTGAGCACCCATCCCCCACCCCTTCTTTTTCCAAGAAGCAGGAAGCTGAGGCATCACTAAAACCTGTGAGTATTATGAGATATCACTCCTGTGACTATATTATGTGGCTTAGCAGAGTTGACTTTAAAATAGGGAAATTATCCTAGATTGACCAGAGGAGACTCATTATAGTCACAGAAACCCTTAAGAAGCTGAGACCATTCCCTGGCTTCTGGGATAAGGGCAAACTAGAGAGTTGCTACAAATTAGAAGGACTCCACTTCCCCTTCCTGGTTTGAGGATGGAAGGGGCCACTTAAGAAGGAATGTAAGCAGCTTCCAGGCCCCATACTAATAGCTAGCAAAGAAACAGAAATCTCAGACCTCTGCCCATGAAGAAATGGATTCTGCCCATGAAGAAATGGATTCTCATTCAGACTGAGCTTGAAGTGAATTGAGCCTACTGGGAACTCAGATGACACTTTGATTTTAGCTTTGCGAGATCCTAAGCAGAAAACCCAGTCAAACTCTTTTGGGTTCTTATACTCAATTCTGCCATGGGGGGTGGCTCCCCACAGCAACAAGCAATTCTTGGACACCAGCTGGGTGTCCTACAATTTAACTCAATTCTAACACTATCTACCCAGAGATAGCATCTGATCCCACAGGTTCAAGGTTCGGTTTTATAAGAACTGACCCCCAACACTTCCAGCATCAGACGTTAGTGGCTAATTGCAAGTCCGGGTTGTTACCTGCATTTCTGACCAGATCGCCTCCTCGCTTGGATTTGATAAATTTGCTAGAGCAGCTCACAGAACTCAGAGAAACATTTTACTTTCTAGATCACTTATCATAAAAGGACATAATTCAGGAAGAGCCACATGGGAAGAGATACATAGGACAAGGGGTATGGAAAGGATGCACAGCTTCTGTGTCCTCTCCCAGCAACCATTCTCTCCAAATCACCACATGTTCACAAACCCAGAAGCTCTCTGGATGCTGTCCTTATGGGTTTTTATGGAGTCTTCATTACATAAGCATAGTTGATTAAATCACTGGATATTGGCAATTGATCAACATGTGGGGACCCTTCCCCTCTGCAGAGGCCAAGGGTATGCTGAAAGTTCCAACCTTCTAATCACATGGTTGGTTCTCCTTGCAACCAACCCCAATCCTTAGGTGCTTTCCAAAAGTAATGTTATTAACAAAAGACATCTTTGTAACTGTCATCACTCTAATAAGAGTTTTAGGAGAACCCTGGCTCTTAGAACCAGGGACAAAGTTCAAATATATATTTCTTATTTTAAGCCACAATATTATAAAAGCCAACCTGGATTTCTGACCTACAGAATATGAGATAATAAATGAGTGTTATTTTAGGCCACTTATGTTGTGGTAATTTAGAAAGTAGTGCAACGGGAAAACCCAACCGCACCTGCTGAGCAGCGGACATTCTTTCCCTCCTTATTGTAGACAAATAGCTATAAACAAATAACAGAAGTCACAGATACGCTTACTGGGAATCCTAAATATAAGATGGACACACAATCAAGAAATACCAAATATTTTAGAAAGTCATCAAGAAAGAATGACACTGAGATTGAATATCAGTAATAATAATAGCATCTGAGAAAAGAGCTGAGTTAGGAGAGTAAGCAAAGGAGACTTGAAAATAAGTATAATTTAAAAAATACTCCGAAGTACAGGAGAGGACAGCATATCCACAACACAAGAAGAGATTATTTTAGAAAGTATAAATTAGAGATCTTGGCAATGAATATATGATTATTGATATATTATTTAAATAAACTCAAAAGTTGGACTAAATGATTAAATGTGTACATTTGAGAACAAATTGGTGAACTGGAAGTTAGGGCCAAGGAATTCTCCTAGAATGCTATGAAATAGGAAAAAAACTTGGGAAACATAAAAGAGACATTGAGGATAATGTCATAAATTCCAACAGAGGAAATAGACAATGAAAATGAAAGGCAAAGAAATACAGAAAGAAATTATGAAAGAAAATTTCTCAAAAGTAAAGAAGTGCATGATATTTCCTAACATAAAGATCCACTTAGTGTAAAAAGTACATATTCACCTAAAAACATCATGGCAAAATTTTCAAATAATAAGGTATTGAAGAAATGCTAAGAAACTTTCACAGCCTACAAAGTCAGACTAGAATCAGACTTCACAATGATAAGGTTGGGTGTAAGAAATGAAATAATATCTTTAATAATATACATGAAAATGATCTTGAAACTAGATTTATTCTATAAATATTTAAGCAGTTATTCAAGTAATGAGTCTAAAGATATGTTTGGACCTGTAGTCACTCAAACATCAAGACATTCTGTGCTGGACTAGGGCTGCCACTGTTCGCAGGAAGCTCCTGGTGACATACTCAGGTAACACACCTGAGCCTACAGCACCAATGCGGGCAAAGAGATACTGCCTTCAGTAGGGCTAGGAAAAGAAAAGTTCTAAGGCCCAGGAAAAGTAGACATTCCTTCTGGGTGATAGTCCCTAAATTGTGGGATTATTATGTCATATGCCTATGGCAATTAGAAGTTACATTCAATTGCTTATGAGCAGTTGAATTGAATCAAAATAATGCCTTAAAGTAGTGTGTGTGTGTGTGTGTGTGTGTGTGTCTATTCTGTCTCTCTCTTCTGTCCCTCTATCTCTTTCTTCTTTCCTGTCCTCTTATCCGCTTAACCATTCCCTTCCTAAAGCATCTTCTCTTACACAAAAGGAATCTGGAAATACCTCTAGCTTTTCAACCTCCGGTTCTCAGGTTGTGACCCCTGTGCTTTCAAGATGCCTGTCAAAAGTCCAGGACAAAAAGGCACATAACAGCTGAATCCAACTCTTATAAAGAGTTTCCCCAAAGCCCTCCAAGCAATGTCCATTACTTTCAGTTTAGTTTTTTTTTTTTAATTTTATTTTTTCTCATTGCTCTTTTCCTCTCAAAGGAGACTGAGAAGTATGCATGTTTATCTTGGAATATTGTTAATCCAATACTGAGGAATCTTAATATACCTCTCTAAGGAATATAAGAGGATGAATATTGGGTGCCCTCAAATAGTAATAAAGTTGTTTTGGGTGCTAATGATTTTCAGGATTTAAAAAAAGAAAGAAAAAAACCCCCACAGTTCTATGCTTTTTCTGCCTGGGTCACATTTCACTCCACATGGGCTGTCAGGACCTCTGAATTTGGGGAGGGCCTATGTGAGATATAGAGATGAAAATGGGGTGCGGCATCCATCCACTTAGATTCTTTTCCCATTTGTATTCTTGGACAGATTGTTGGCTGCTTCAGGCTAAAACAATGTGAAAACAACCCTGAACTCACCAAGTCATCCTTCTCATTCAGCATTGAGCCTAACTTCCATTTCTAACATAGCTCTTCTGTGAAAGAATTACCTAAGGACGAATTCTAACTTAATGAAAAATTAGGATAATGGATGCAAGAAGCATTAGCACATTAAAAAAAAGGCAGTGAAACTTAGACTTATGTCTAAATACATTTTCGATATTTAAAATCCAATGAAAAAAATTGTAAACACCTGGAATTACAAACATGGACTGGAATAATATACAACAAATTTGTGATATAAGGTTGCTTCTGCAGATGAAGCTAGAGAAACAGGATTTAGGAGGAGAAGAAGAGAAAATTCAACATACTATGTAAGATTTTATTTCATACATAAACAGATACACCACACATTCATAGATATAACTGTGTAACTATAAACAAAATATCAAATTATTAGCATTTGTATATTCTTATCTCAAGGATATTGTCAGTAATTTGTATGCATTTTGGCTTTTAAAAATATTGTAGTAACACACACAAAAACGTAAAGCCTCGTAAGTAATTTAAAACACAAAGTAAATATTATGGTTCCCATTCATTTTTTTCCTCATGTCAGTAAAGATGTGAGTAGGTATTCACAATTTCAGGCCAAGTAGAGGAAAACAACATCTCTGGTACATTTGATGCAACCTTTTTAGAGGTTAATACAGAAATGTTTATCCAAAGATTTAGTGACGTACAAATGTTTTAATCTAGAAAATCCACTTCTGGGAATTTATCCTAAGCAAATAATGAGAAAGGTGTGCAAATGAACAAGTGTGAAAGTGTTTATCAAAATATTGTTAGTACTAGCAAAACCATGGAGACATGCTAAATGCCCCCAAAGAGAAAAACATTTAACCATTGCTTATCAATTTAATATAATACAATATAACCTTTAACAATGAAGTGGTGGGTGTTTATGTTCTCACTGAAACCCTTATCCAAAAGGATACACAAAACGTTAATGGAAATTATCTCCAGATGGTGGTATTATGAGAACATTAATTTATTACCTTAGTATTTCTTTGTATTTTCTAAATCCTCCACAATAAATATGTACTATTTTAGTCATAAAAAAAAGAAATTCTTGGCAAAAATTGACTATTTAGAATTAAACCCACTTTGGAATAATGCTGTTATTTCAGTAAGTTTTACTTGTACAAAAGTTCATAGCTAACAAAAGTCAATTTAAATGTAAATATATTATTTAAAAGTTCATAGCCTACAAAAGTCAATTTAAATGTAAATATATTATTTAAACAATAACTTTTATTTAAACAATTCCATTTTTAATTTGCTGACCATTTACTTAAATTTTGATTATATATATTTGATATATATAATTATATAATAAATATTCACATTTATATTTGATTATTATATATTTCTAAGTTTTGCATCATAAAAATAACCTCGATCCAATGATACTTTATTAACTCTATTATACTGTCAGAAAAAAAAAAATTTTATCCCATTTTTTTAATGGAAATGCCATCCATCAAATTCAATGTCCTGTCCACTTCATTATTAGAGCTCATGAAGCCCAAATTAAACAAGGCTCACATATATCAGTTATTCATTCTTTTCCTAGCATATAACTGGTAAGTATTTGCTGGCAGGTATTAAATTCTACCTCTTAAGGATTCCAGAGAGCTCCATAAATGTGTGCAAATTCCCTATATGTATATTTTAAATGCAAATTTCTGTGACAATTTTATGAACAGCTGCAGAGTTCAAAAAAAGTGCATTTCCTAATTCATACTATCTATATGCAAAGTCACGGAAAATATCAGATGTGATATGCTATAGCTTGTTTCAGTAGAATATAACCATTTATATTTATAGTGCACAGCACCCCTCTTTCCCAAGTACTTCCTAAACCTAAAGAGAAAAGTTAGTTAGCCTGCCATTACAAAAGAACTATCTTCAGGATGAAATAGTGGCTTCCTCTCAAACATGAAGCAATAAGCTGCTTCAAATTGAAGGAAAGAAATTATGGCTGATCAACTGCAAGAATTTTTAAGAGGCTGAAATGAACTTAAATTTTGCTGAGAAACCAATGGCAGTGTAATTGAGTGAGTATCAGCCTGGAAATTGGAACTATGTGTGTATGTCCCAGCTCTGAAAGTAGGAATCCAAGTGACCATGAGCAAACCACTCAACTTTGTAAGGTTTCTGCAAAAAAATAAATAAATAAATAAGGGGAGGAACTTTAATCAGTCTCTAAAACCCTATCCAATTCCACATTACATGATAGTAAATTAAACACTTCTGGCACCTAAGCAGGCATTAGCCACAGGCATGGGCACATCTTGATCTCAAAGGAAACAAAACAAAGGGAAGGACAATAATGGGGGAGGGAACACTGACCCCTTTCTCTTTCAAATCAGTAGAGTGAGAAGGAGAAAACACTAGAAAGATCAAAGATGCATTATTGTAAAGAAAAATGTACTGACTTGGATTTTTTTCTGGATACCTTACATTTAATTTAAAAATCATTTAACAAATACGTCTACCTAAAAGTACTTACTGAGTGCATGCTGTGCTGTGTGCTGTAGATCATAGTAGGTTTCTTCTGAAACAGGACCTGCTACCAGGCAGTGTTACCATGGTCAGCTGGACAGTGTGGACCACAAATAACACCAGCAGACTTATCATACTTCAGAAACTTACCCTTGTGCATAGTTGGCCTGCTAGAACTCTGAGAAAGAGACTAAAGCTAGACAAATTCATATGGAAGGAAGGAAGCGGAGGAGGGAGGGAGGGAGGGAGGAGGAAGGAAAGAAGGAAAGAAGGAAAGAAGGAAGGGAGGGAGGGAGAGAGGAAGGGACGAAGGGAGGAGAAAATAGTAAAAATGAGGTTGATAGTGTGATACAGGTATACAGATATCTCCAATCTTTGTTTTTTCATGATGCCCTTAGTGTCTGAGTAATTGCTTCCTGGAAAGCCTAACATACACACACACACACACACACACACACACACAAAATCTAACAGTTCTATGTATTAAGAAGTTAGGTCCAAATAATTTAATAGGTATTCATGTGTTAAGAGCTTAATAGCTGTTTGAAAAAATATTACACAGAAAGTGAAGGAAAAACCAATTTACATAAATGAAAAGAAAACTAATATTTTTATTTCATTCTTACATAACTATAGTTACTTACTGGTGGAAGTATATGTCTGCTGAACACTGCACAGCATCTTGGATCTTGGAATCTGATCGGACACTACCACTCTCATTTTCCATTCCTTATTGATTTTCACATAGGGCTTGCTTTTTATTGCTACATCCATAAAACAAACAAAAAACAGCTTAAGAAAGACCAGAAGCCATTGAAAGGAATATTGCACAATCTAATATTGAAACTGATAACTATTTCAGTCTGGTAGTTGGGATGGTTTTTGAGTCATGGCAATATTGTGCTTTACTTGAAATTCTAAAATATTCTGTATTGCCCCTGGAATTTTAAATGGGACCTGGGGTACCTCAGTGCACATTTTGATAGCTGCTTGTGTTGTGGAGTTTTATGCTAATTGTGTTTAGTGTATAATTCCCCTTACCCTGTGGAGATACAACTCTGTCTTGTACCCCATGGCCTTTTCCACCCAGCCTACACTGATAGACAGAATTCACTTATCTCGTAAGTGGCAACAAAGACTGTAAGTTTTAATGAAAAAAGTCACTGATCAGAGTGTTACAGATTCTCAGAGGGAGATGTTCGTTTTTTCGATGATGAGAAATTGAACAAGATTCAGAGTAGGAAAGAGGAGAAAGGAAGTAAAGAGACCACACAGAAGAGGAAGAAGTAGGGAAACCTTGGCCCTTGGTAAAAGGGAGGGGACAAAGGTCCTCTAAGCCCTAGCATCTTCTTTCTCACCCAAGAAGAGACAGACTGGCTAGCAGTCCACTCAGGGATTAGAGAGTGGAATGAAACAACAACAGCAACAAAGCTTCACCACGTGACCAAATTGGGGTTGAACAGACTTATCAGAGATCACTCTCTGAGCTGGGAGAACAGTAATACAACACCTTGATAACATTCAGTCCTTAATTTGGACGTGAGTGGGATGTATGGGTAGAAAATTTATTCTGAGAACAGAATCCTCGTATCCCCTTTCTTCGGTATTATTTTTCCAAGTAATTTGATATCTGAGAAGCCAAAATTAGTCCTCATGAAAAAAAAATGCAGAAACAAACAAACAAAAACCCCAAAAAACCCAGAACAGTTTGGAAGTGGAGCTAATCATAAGAAACACGTATTTTACCTCCATGGACAGTTAGCAAATACATGATTCATGAGCTACCCTCCCCCAAACCCTGGTAGTACTACTAATCAATCAAAACCTGCTTTCTCAGTGAGCCTGGAAGGAGCCCGACAATCATGCCCAATACCCTATGCCAGACACTGTTCCTCAACAGATTACTTAGAAATGAAATTTGTTTACCCGCTCAGGCCTACAATGATGGGATTGCTCATTTCCATGAAATTTAGCATATGTTCCATAGTGTAATTCTAAGTACAAACTACTATGTTTTTTTTTCTCTCCAAATCCCATTTTTCTATTCTTCCTACCTCATTCTAAAGCTACAATCTTTATATGAATTAAAATCTCTTAATTGTGGCACAAGCAAGTTGGTATGCTAGTTGATTCAGGTGGGTCCTGGAAACATCCAGCCATTAGGCATTGACCTAATGAATTTAACTATGGGAGGGTGACCTTAATGTTATATTCTATAATGACAACACATTGTCACACCTCTGCACTGGCTATATCTTAATGACCAGGAGAGACTTAAGGTTGTAGTTAACTCTGAATTTAGGAGCTTTTCCTCCCCTTCTCAATTGTGGAAACACATTACCCTGAGAGAAAATGGTTTCACTCTATCAAAACTCAATGTGAGATTGTCAGAATCTTGACTGTTATTGTTCATGATAAGAAATATAATAACCATATGGAATGTTAGGCTGTCAGTCCGTTTTCTTCCCGATAGAGAGCTTCCCTTAGGAATTTAAGAAAGACTGTAAGACCACTTAGAAAGGATTTGGAACAAGAGCAATCAATGTAACTAACAAGCATAATCTAGACCAAATCACCCAGATGCTATCTTTGGCTCTTTTCTTTTGCCAGCCAGTGCTATAATATAAAATTTCTCAAGTTGTCATTGCAAATCTTTTGGTGTCTGGGTAGAATCCTAATCTCTTCAAAAAGAGAGCTTCTATAGATAGTAATTTCAAACACATCTTGACTTCAGAGGCATCTGCCAACCATAAGCATTAGGACAATCTAAGTAGGACAACCTGAAAACAAAACTATTTCAAATAGACCTGAGATGATGTATTTTCTACCCCTCAAAGACTCAACGTTCCCATAAGTTCTTTTCAAATAGTACTTCTATTAAATATGTGCAGCTGGAACTACAAAGTTTTTGTTGTTGTTGTCACTGTTCACATGACACATTTAGTTGTACAACTCCAAGATACATTTCCACTGTGCACTAATATATGCACAAAAGCAAGTAGGATTTTTTTCAGTTTTATAAAAATCAAATTTTAGCTAAGTATTTCCAATTTTAAATAGAATTTACCTAGTTAATTTTCTCCATTTTAAAAGTTGTTACCCAAGGAAATCATCCCCATATATAATTGTCTTATACGTAAGCAAAAGGAAATACATGTTCATCATCTGAAATCCCATCACCGTAGGTAGTCACAACATTTTGGTTTGCAAACACTTTCTGTAAAGGGTCAGATAATAAATATTTTAGGCTTTAACTGCATTCCTTAACCACTAATTTTAAGGGTTATCTACTTTATATAGTAGAGTTTATATGAATATAAATTAATTTTTCTTTATTTTTATTTTCAATTTGGATTCACTTATCCACCTATTTGCTTTGGCACCAATAGCATACCTATACATTTACTGTGGTTTTATAACCACATTTTGTTGTCTTATGACACTAATCTCTAACCATTATGATTTTTTTTCTAATGTTTTCTGACAGGTCTCCTGTATTTGTAATTATAAATGTTCTCATAGTGATTTGGGGTAAATTCTCTAAAATTACTCTACTTTTTATAACAAAATATAAGTCACTTAAGGATTAACATCTTTTCTAGAGTGAGCAATCCCATAGAAATTTATGGATCACTTCTCTATTTGCAGTTATTATTTTATATCTACCAATAAAGCATTGTGGTTTTATTTTTATTGTTGGGGTTGGACTGGGGTGTTATGCTATCTCTGGTAAAAATTTTTGGGCGAGTTCTTTCTTTCCGTGTGTTTTGTTTTAAATGAAATATGAATATTTTCCCCCATGAAATTGTATTGGTTTGGCATTTTGGGAAAAAGGAAATCAGTTATTTGGCAACCTTCTTAATTACTTTCATAATTATTGGCTAGTACAGGGTTAAAATTTAATAGAATTTCAAATTTAATAGAATTTGATTGAATCTGGGTCAGAGAACAGGGCATATATAATTCTTTTTTCTTTATAGACAATTCCTTTATGAAATAATAGTAATTTTTATAAATATCTCATGAAAGCTGATAAAGTGTTTACTTTGTGTTGTAGAGTACAAAGTGCCCTTCCCACTGAGAAGGAAATTTTGTGAGGTCAGAATACATGCCATAGCAATGGAGGGCCTGTTTTGCCTTTTCATAGCACACACCTTGCAGGTTGGAGACACCTTCATCGTAGCAGTGGCAAAAAGGAAAAGACTCAAAAATGGGGGGGAAAAAAGGTAGCTCAGCAAAGGGGTAGAAAGCTTCTCACGCATAATTGCAGAGTTTGTTTCTCAACTCCCAAACTAGACAAGAGCAGGTTTGATCTGTTTTGTATACTCAATTAATTTGTTTCAAGACGAGGCCTGTCAGTTTGCAAAATCCTCTCCTTAAACTACTAATTAGGAAGTTTTTATCACCTTAAAAAGAGAACCTTAATGAAAAACAGCCACATTCACACTTTTTTGTCTTGGATGCTGGATGAAGCATTCAGATCTCTGTTTTTATTTTATAAACCCCAATCATTGTGGGAGAATTTAGCTGAAAAGGGGCTGATGCCATTATGCTTACTTCATATTAGGCCTGATCAACTCAGTTTACTCATGGACAAATCCTCCTTTAGAATTTCTTTTTTTCCCCTAGCTATCAATATTTATTTTAAATTAAACCAGTTCTCAAGATGTCTTTTCTGGATTATTGCAATCACTTCTTTACCAGTGTCCTTGTTTCTACCCTTGCCTCCTCATGTACTTTTAAGAGAAAAACTAAAATGATCCTTTCCACCAGCTTATTTGCATTTAAAAAATTTTTACACCTGGGGGCGCCTGGGTGGCTCAGTCAATTAAGCATCTGCCTTCGGCTCAGGTCGTGATCCCAGGTTCTTGGGTTGAGCCCCACATTGGGCTCCCTCCTCAGTGAGGAGCCTGCTTCTCCCTCTCTCTCTGTCTGCTCCCCCTACTTGTGCTTGCTCTCTCTCTCTGTCACATAAATAAATAAAATCTTAAAAAAATTTTTTTCAAAAAAAATTTTTTCACCTATTTTTCAGTCTTTGCACTGTTTACTATCTCTGCTTAAAATGTTTTTCCTTCAAATGACCACAGTCCTAACTTCCTCACTCCCTTCATATCTTTGCTCAATTTTCCCATTTCAATGAGCCATGACTTTGACCTTCTTAATACTACACTCTGCTTCCTGATACTAGCATTTCCAATCTCTTTTACTTAGCTCTATTTCTTTGTTTTTCTATAGCATATATTACCCTCTGACATATTATATGTTTGTATGATTTATTGACTTACTCTCACTTCTTAAATATAAGCAGCAGTTCAGGGATCTTCATCTGTTTTGTTCACCAAGGATCTCAAGCACTAGACGAGTTATATCCATAGTATGTACTCTATAAATATTTGTTGAATAATTGAATAATGGTATGATTTTTCAACTCACCTGGAAAAATGTATTCTTAAAATGCAGCATTGCAAAAAGAAACAGCCAAAACATTCTATCATAATTTAAAAGTCCAAATAACATTTAAACATGAAAAAAAAAACACAAACAAACAAACAAACAAAAACATTAGACAAACTCTAGTTCTATGTTGCCTTGACGGAACATGTCATACTTTTATACACGTGGATGTGAGAATATGGATGGCAAGGATGCTCCTGTGCCCTGAGATTGCACTGAGCATGGAGAAGCCCTAACACAGTGCTATGCTCAATTGTACATTGTATGTAAATAAGCATTCATGAGCCTGCATTTAAAACAAGCAAAGCCACCCATTTCTTAATCAAGGGTGCATTTTCATCAACTTAGATGTATACATGGAGATGGCAAGAAAACTTTTGTTTTGAGGTTTTTATAAAATCAAGTTCACCCAGGCACACTCATAAACAGATTGTTTAACTCCTACGTGTCAAAATATGGGAAACAATGCATTTGAGTGTGTTTATTTTAAAATTAGAGACTGTCAAAAATTAAAAAGAAATATGAATTAAGTAATTACAAATCATTTTTTTCCTAATTGCCTGAAATAATAACAGACATGATGCTTTCTGTCACTACAGTCAGAAGGGATTTTGAAGAATTGCTCCATCACCATATCCTCAAAAGCAGTACATATGCAACTCTGTAACTGGTGTTTGTGTACTTGTGGCACATCAACCAGAAGTAGGAGACAACAGCAGTACCTGTCTTATCATTCAGGCTACATGTACTCTGGCCAACTTCCAAAGCCCAAGGTCTATATCTAGCTGGTAGACCACAACCAGTGGCTCTCAGAGAGCTAAGTATCCTATCTCCCTCATCCTTATAGTGATTCTAATGCATATATCTTGCACATTTCTCAGAGTTGCCTCACAGGATTAAGCTCCTTCATGGCTTAAAGTAACACACCCTTTATTGTCTGCTTTACCTTCCAAGTATCACTTACTCCTTTCTCCCTAAGTTTCCTAAACTGAACCTCAAAAAAAAAAGTGCTTTCACTTAAATCATCAAGTTACCAGGTAATTAAGCTACAGCCAGCATAACACACTGCCAGTAGTTGACTATGATAATGGAATAATTCCAAAACAATTTTTCTGTGCAAATGTAACACCTTATAATGACATTGTACGCATTTTATTTATGAAAATGTGCCAGATATCTTCATTTTTCTCCTCTAGATATATGTCCACCCTCTTATACCTTGTTCTGTTCAGCTCCCAGGATAACTCTATATACATGGACTGAATCGAAGTGCCCCCTTGACCTCTGGCTTCAGATTAGTTAGCCAGTGGAAGGAACTGAAAGAGGGGAAAAGTGAAAGGAGAATAGAGTCCGGGTATTTATTCCCACTTTCCTCTCTTCCACATATGGACTGGTTACAGTTCTTTCCCACAGACTACCTTCTTGTCAAACTGCTCTATCCATGCAACTAATCTTCCCAGTTCTGGTGACCACTTCCTCTCATCCTCCTTGACACTTACAAGGGGTAATGATTTCCTACTCTTACTAAGCTGGGGTGCAGCACTCCTATTGTTGGTGGGAGTAGAGAGACTAAAATTATGATAAATAGTCCCTTTTAAAATGCTTCCTGGGAGGGTGCCTGAGTGGCTCAGTTGGTTAGGGTCTGCTTTCGGCTCAGGTCTTCATCCCAGGGTCCTGGGATTGAGCCCTACTTCCCTCCCTTCTCTCCCTCTGCAGCTCCCCCTGCTTGTTCTCTCTGTCTGTCAAATAAAGAAATAAAATATAAAAAAAAAATTTAAAAATGAAATGCTTCCTGGGTTCCTCAGTTTGAGTATTCCTTTGCTTCATGACAGGACTTTGACATTTACAGTAAGAAATAAATTTATATGATAAAAAAATCATAACTCCAGACCACACAAAGTTAAAAAATTTGTGTATTCTTCCTCCATTCAATTTTCATTCCCTGGAGGTAACCACCTTCAACTATTTCTCTCCAAATAATATATTTTTACTTATATATTTTTGGTTTGTTGATACCTAATAAGAGCTATTGATTCCTTGCTTTGAAATACAAAAACCTGGCTTATCCACATTTTTTTAAGCATTTCTTTTTTTTTTTTTTTAAAGATTTTATTTATTTATTTATTTGACAGAGATAGAGACAGCCAGCGAGAGAGGGAACACAGGCAGGGGGAGTGGGAGAGGAAGAAGCAGGCTCATAGCAGAGGAGCCTGATGTGGGGCACGATCCCATAACGCCGGGATCACGCCCTGAGCTGAAGGCAGACGCTTAACCGCTGTGCCACCCAGGCGCCCCTATCCACATTTTTGATACCTCTCCTCCCTGTGTTTCATCAGTCTTGGCAATTTAAATTACTATGCATAGATCTTTTTCTATCTTTAGGATATTAACCTCTCTTCAATCATCCATCAACTTTAGAAAATATGTCTTCTCTCTCGCCATAAAAGATGAGAAAATTAGTGTCTCCATATTTTTCTATCTCTTTTAACTTTCCCCTTCACTGCGCAATTTCTGTTAGCTGTATCCTGGGTTTATACCATTATTAGGTTTATAAAATTTACATTTTTTTCAGAATTCTGACCATCAGTTACTCAAACAGCTTTTGTGTTTTCCTGAAGTTACAATGCCTCTATTTTTTTCTACTAAAAAAATGTTATGCCTTTATCTCATCACTAAGCCCATTCAGCTTTTAACCACACAATTTGTTAAAATGAGTACTGTTTTACTGTGTATTTTTACTAATTGCTATCTAAGCCTACTATACACCTAATCTTCTAAGCTTGCTTTTCATTGCTCTCTTCTTGCATCTGTATATCCTTATTCTTTCTTCTTGGATTCCATTTTGATATTCTTCAATTGTTTTCTCAGTAAAAAAGTGTAAAAAAAATAACCTTTCTGAGATCTTCCATGAAGAAAATGTTTTTATTTTCTCTTCATAGTTCATTGTTACTTAGGCTGGATCTAAAATGCTAGTTCAAAACAATTTTCTTGAAAAACTTTGAAGACGTTGCATTCTACTGTTATGATTGCAATGTTGCTGAAGTGAATATTTTGTCTTTTTTTTTTAGATTTTTAGATTTTATTGAATTTCTTTAGTATTCTGTTGATTTTTCTTCGTTTGATAATCATGTTTTTAATTTCTGAGAATTTTCTTTTGTTCTCATATTGTCCCCTTTATCCTAGAAATTCTTAATTCTTTAAAAATGCTATATGTTCTTACATAGCCCTTAAGACAATAAGTAGATTTTTTAACAGATGTTTTTCAACACATGACTTAACTATTTCTCCAGGGTCTGTGCTGTGCTTGCTTATCTTGGCCTTCTCTGTCCTGTTATTTTTTTTTTCCTTGAGTACTTAATGCTCATTGGCTGCCTGTTAATGAAGGACTGGACTGGTTAAATTTTAGTCGGATCCGTCTTTTCCTATGTTAACAGTGCTTTCATAGAGTCTTTTTTAGGAAAATGCAAAGATCTATCTCCATTTCCATGTGCACTGATTGTTCATATCACATGAAGGGTTCTCTGTACACTTGTTGGGTAAGTCATATGGAGTTTTCTAGGTACATTAACTGAGTTTATTATACAATAGGGTTTTCTGTACACTGCTTGGGCTTGTTGTATGGTAGGGTTCTATGTATACTCAGTGAACATGTCATATGGCATATTGCTTGGATATATTATATGGATATATTCCTTGGTTGGGAATGTCATGTGGAAGCTTCTATAAAAGCTTGTTGGGCATGTTATATGGAGGTTTCCAAATATACTAGTTAGGTATGTCCTATGTAGTTTATTTATAGATCACCACTGGGAAGAATTAGGTAGACTAGCCAAAAATGAGGAGAGTTTTATTCTGTTATGTTGATACCCAAAGCAGAAGTCCTAGTCTTTCATAGATAGGTCATTAATTTCTTAACAATAACAGTGCCTGGTTTTAGCCTGCTTCTCCCTCTCTCTCTGCCTGCTGCTCCCCCTACTTGTGCTCGCTCTCTCTCTCTCTGTGTGCCACATAAATAAATAAAAATCTTAAAAATAATTTTTTCAAAAAAAATTTTTTCACCTATTGTTCAGTCTTTGCACTGTTTACTATCTCTGCTTAAAATGTTTTCCTTCAAATTTTAATTTTAATTTTAATTTTTTTTAATTTTAATATTCATACCGGTAGTTGCAAAAATGATTTCTGTGAAAGTGATTGAGGGGGATAGGATAGGGCCTCATTAACACAACTGAATCTAAAACTTTCAAATACATATCAATGTGAAGCTAGCAACCTTTTGAAGACCCAGCTTCCCTCTCTGCTACTGTTATTCATGGTGCATCCTCTGAGCCACTATTTTCTTCACTTTGTTTTCTCTGACAGTGAAATTGTATTCACTTTTTTTTCTTATTAAAATGTCTGATCTACTAATGGTCCTCCATTTAATTTTCACATGATTATGTGTTTATTTCCATTTCTTAGAGAGATACTATGGCATGCTGGTTAAGAATACGGGTTTAGGGGCGCCTGGGTAGCGCAGTCGTTAGCGTCTGCCTTCGGCTCAGGGCGTGATTCCGGCGTTCCGGAATCGAGTCCCACATCGGGTTCCTCTGCTGGGAGCCTGCTTCTTCCTCTCCCACTCGCCCTGCTTGTGCTCCCTCTCTCGCTGGCTGTCTCTCTGTCACATAAATAAATAAAATCTTTAAAAAAAAAAAAAAAGAATATGGGTTTAAACTCAAACTCAGGCTCTACCATTTACTCCTGAGTGACCTCAGGAAAGTTACTTGATTTTCATATACCTCAGTTTTCTCATTTGTACATGATAAAAAAATTACCAAAGTAAGGATATTAGTAATATTTACCTCATAAGGATAACATGCATACTTATCTCAGTGATTTAATATTCATTTAATACTTAAAATATTCCCTGGCACATAGTGGAAACTGGATAAATGTTAGCTATTGTTATTCTGTATTGTTTAATTTATGTGATTTAAGTGGGATTTTGAGAATAGAGCTTGGTTGCTATACCCCTAGCTTGAACCGTAAGACAATAAGGTAAATTTAAATTAAAAACAGTTTAAAAAAATATCAGAAAAAGAGATCATTTGAATCTGAAGAAAAAAAGTAACTACTTACCAGTGCCTGTCTGTGAGTCTTCATTTCTCAACAAACACAATTAAATATTGGGTTACTTCCTAGAGTTAACCACCTCTTTGTGCCATGTTGTATATAATGAAATTCCAAAAAGATAATTTAAAAGCTTTTCATTCTTTTCAGATCAAAAATTCACTAATTTTCCAGTTCTGATAAGTCTTAAAGTTGAGATTAAAGATAGTTCTGGTCAAAGAGCTCTAACGATGCTTCTTTCCTACGTATAATAAATTGTTGAAAGATTGCACTTGATAACAAATTCTAAGCGCTCTTTAATTATCATTCAATTTGTAACGTACAGTAAAATTTTGTTACTGCAAACCCTGTAGCCTTGCAACATAACATTGGCGTGTTTCTTTTCTGAAATATTCATAAAGGTATCAACTTTTATTTTTCCTATTGTACGTGTTTAAATATAATTACACCCACAGAAGAGTAAACTGTAGCATATGTTCTCACTGATTTTTTTTTACAAATACATATTTAAATATTTTTCTCATTCCACAACACTCAAAATATTGCCATTCTAAAGGAATGTCAGTTTTCAAGTAACATAAATTTGTAATTACATTATTTTAAATAAAGGGGATGATTTTTCTAATTCGATTAGTATTTTAATTCAACATAACTATAGTAACCATTGTCTTTCTTCAAATAACATCATTACTAACTAGAAAACATTTTGCCCAAAAGAGTAAGAAAACAACACAGAGAAAATGTCATATTCTGGAATGCCTGGGTGGCTCAGTCAATTAAGTGTTGGCCTTGGGCTCAGGTCACGATCCCAGGGTCCTTGGATCATGTCCCACATTGGGCTTCTTGCTCAGTGGGGAGCCTGCTTCTCCCTCTGCCTGACGCTCCCCCTGCTTGTGCATGTGCTCTCTCTCTGACAAATAAATAAAATCTTTAAAAAAAAAAAAAGGTCATAATCTTTCTCAGTAGAAACTGATATTTCAGACAAAAGTTGTTCTGCATATTGTTTATACCATTTAGGTTAAACCCAGGATTCTGAGAATACAATGAAAATTACCATAATATCCAGAAAGCCAAAAACATCTACATTTGAATAAAATCAAAGAGAGAGAGGAATTAAAGAAAAGAGCAAAACACAGTCATATCTTTAGCCCAGGTTTTTAAAGAACAGTCTCATAGTACCAGTCCCTTTCTCTCTAAACGGTAACAGCAGCAATGCAGCCATTCGACCAAACTAAGCATGAAATGAGCATGATTTCCAGGTGGCCTTCATCAATGGAATAACATTCAATGACAATTTAAATTTGCCAGGAAGAGGAACATTTCTCAAATAAGAAGCTTATACAATTGAAATTCTGCCAAGAACTAAGAAGGGAGATTTGAAGCTGATACCTACCTACTACCACCATCATCAAGCATGCCAATATTTTTTAAATGAGCAAACTTAATGATAATGAAACCAATTTTACCACACCATCCTGGGAGAGGGAGATTTTCTATAAAGTTTTGTTATTAACAGCTAGGATATTCCGAAAGTATTTACCATTAAGAGATAAGCACAATGAGAAAAGGTAGGTTTTAATATACAGCATAGAATGTGGAAATAAAACCACTGATATAACAGAATCCCAGTATAATAGCATTTGCAACAGTCAACTTTATAGTTAAGGTTACAACTCAATTTCGTATCCCTGTTTCACTTGCTCATAAAAACTTGGTAGAAAGTTCTTCAACATTAAAACTTTCATACTTGGTCTCCAAGTAAATATGAATGATAAACATGAATGTTTTTCAATTTTAATAAAGGAATTTTTCCTTTCCTTTTCTCCACAGACAGTTTCCCAACAGAGGCACTCAGACAAATAGAGTGAGCAATGAGGAATTTAAAATGCATGAATCTCCTAACTAAACTTCAAACATTTATTATAGATCCTTTTCTTTTAAACAATATCTATAGTTCAGGGAATTAAAAAAAATTCTTTTGACAAAAAAAATGGTCCTCCAAAATGAACTATTTACGTTCCAGAACCCACTGCGATCAGCTGAAACTTATTTCTTAACTAGAGAGGAACTAAATGCGATTATGGGAAGTTTAACAAACCCATATCATAGTTCATATACTACTAAAATTATATATAACATAAAATTTTTGCTTACAGACTTGCCCTACAATTCCCCCCTTCTGCCCAGATGTCACCCAATGCCTCCTTGGCAGAGAGGCATTGATGAGTCTTATCAACAAAGTGGACCCCTAATATTTGACAATACTTATTTCTTTCTATCCCCTTCCATCAAATAACCTCCTTCAAAATTTATCTGCTATCCCAAGAAATATCTGGGTTTGCTCCCATCAGTTATATAAGTTAAACTTTATATAAGTTATATAAAACTATTGACGCCCTTTACGATCTTCCCTTAACTTAAAGATTGCTTAACCTATCCAGTGCTACTAACCATGAATCAGAGCTCAGCCACATAAGGGGGCTTTTTCTAATGGAGATAGTAACTTGGGAGGTGGGTAGAAGGGCACCACTCACCTTTAGTGAATAAGAGTCAAGGATGTTAATTATTTTGCAACATTATGTAGTTGCACAAAATGAATTGTACTGTCCAAAACGTCAGCAGCACCTCCTTCAGAAATATTGGTTTATGTATTCTCTCACATCATTATTTGGTCATTTAGTATGTTATTCATGTTAGACCTGTACAGTCCTAGATATCTTAGCAAACTAGTGCTGTGGAATATTGCAAACTTAGAGTTAAAAATGGCTATATTGCTCAGGATCTTGAATGAATTTCAAGAAGATGCTTCCAAATGGAGTATGGGAACCTATAAATGGTTATTTGGGATTTAGATATTCTAAAGGACTTTGAACATTTACAGATAAGATGAGGTCAGGAATATCAGTATCCTCACTCCAGTTCGTCAACATGACCAACAGACTGTAAAGTTGATGGGGTAGAGTAGGTAAGAGGTGCAGGCACTGCAGAAGTCTGTGAAAAAGAAAAAAAGATACTCTCCACACATTAAAAAAAATATATATAGGGATGGTAAAGAGAATATTCTGTGACTACGGACTTTGTTATCTGACACTCGTAGGTCCAAGTCGCCTGTTTGTTGCTTAATATAAATGACATTAGGTGACTTCTTCTAGAAGGTCAAACTGGTAATAGATACAGTACAAGTGAAAATATGAAAGGAAGGAACCAAAGCCCAGTTTGGAACCCCTCTTCCTGAGAAGAATAACACCATTAGGAGATAATAATAGGTAGCATTTATTAAATGCTTACCCTGTGCAATGTGCTAATGTAGTCATAATTTCATTTAATCCTCACAACTGTAATAGTCTTTGTGGGCCATTTTAGAAACAAGGATCATGAAGATGAGAGAGGTAGAATAACTTGACAAAGGTCACAGTAGCTGATACATGGTAGCATTGCTGGGACCCAGGTTGTCTTTAATTGATATTAGAAGCTCTCAGCCCTACTCTTCTAATCTTCCTTCTTGGAGACCATGATAGATTGTCACTCAAAGAAGCAGTAATACGGTAGTGAGGAGACAAAGCAGCCCCAAGTCATTGATAGAGCCCTCCTTGGACTTCTATTTTGCTGGAAAGAATAAGCAGCACTTGAAAAGAACAGTGCTGCCTAGCTTCACTTGATAACTATAAGAGGCAGAAAATCAGCAGGAAGGTGACATCTTGTCTCTGGTACAGCACAAAAAAGAGCTTAAACAAAGTCTCTGTGGCAGCTATGGAAATGAGATGCTTAGCTCTCCTGTATGGGAGCATAATTGAAGGTCCTAGCAGCTGCCTCTCTGAATCCCACATTGCGTTCATGGCCGTGAACTGTTCCTAGCCCGTGATGAAAAGCTGCCGAATACCAGTGCAGGTCTAGTTTTGTGAGACATGGGACCCCTCTTCCGGTAGACAATTTTGGCTTGAAGACTCCTAATTGGTTTGGCCCAAAGGTACATAGAACTATGGTACAATTTGAGACTCTTGCTACCCAAGCCTTCTTCCTTCTGTCTCTTGATTAGTGGGGTGAGACCTGCATTGAAATTGTGATTTGAAGGTTTTCCCCATCTTCTTCTGTATTATTCCATTTCTCCTTCAGAGATATTTCCCCTAACTAATATCTTACATGTCTAATCTCATCCTGGGGTCTGCTTCCCAGAGGATATGAACTAACAGTCACAGATTAACCACAACCTCTAGTAAGAGGGCTTCTCCAATCTCAGAGAAGAAAGAGGATATGATTTCCTTTACTGGGATGATCAGTGGCTCTGTCTCCCCTAAAACTTATGCCCCTTGGGAATCTGGGGTGCTAATACAATAGGACAACTATGAAAAATAAATAAAATAGAGATAAATAAGGCAAGGATTACAGGATAAGTCAAAGGACATTCAAAGAATTAAAATTAGTGTTTTGATCAGCAAAGAGTATAATTGTTGTCACAAAAGAGATTGATTGATTGAGGATCTATTGAAGAGTTCTCCCCAGGAAATAGAGATGAAAACCATGAAAGAGCAAATCATAATAATGAAAGACAGAGACCCAAGAGTCAACATATTAAGTGATAAATTATCCCAAAGAAGAGACCAGAACTAATAAATAACAAAGATAAAATAGAGCAAAACATTCCTGAGCTGAGGAAAGAACTAGTTGTAGAGATGAAAGGGTTTCCCAAGCTTCAAGTTAAATTGATAAAAGAGCACCCCAGCCGGTCTAATTTTTTAATCTAGTCCTTATCTTTCAAGCAACAAGATCTTTTCACATTTCTGGAGGGTTTTCTTCATTCAATCACTCTTACATCCTTAAAGTGGGTGTTCATACAGGTTTTGTCAAACTTTGTGAGAGTTATAAGAAAAGCAGCCTCAGGACTCTTTATAGATTCTTTCTTTGTTCATATTAGGACAGGCAAACTGATGTTAGCTACCAAACTGCTGTCTCCTTCCCATCAAATATCTCAGATGCTTTCCTTTTCAACCAGCTAAACCAAGTTTAACCAGTTTAACCAAGTTGACCAATTGACAACTGAAGATAAGCACTGCAGGCAGGCATTCAATATATAAGCATTAGTTAGGTTCTTCATAGGATTTATATTTGCTCCCTAATGACTGTCTCCTACTCACGCCCTCCCCCCCTTTGTCCACAGTTAGGATTGAAATATGGTTGGGAGCTACATCAGTTTAAAATTTCAGTTCATGAAGTAGGTGGGGGAAGTAGAAAAAGGGACACTATAGGTAGTGGAAATGGACTGCTGTCCTGAGTGTTCTCTTTTGGTTTTGTTGTTTACTTGTTTGTTTTGTTTTGATTTTTTTTTCTATTTAGGCAACTTGAAGTTTTCTCATCAATTCTCTTTCTAGCATAACTGCTAATTTAAAAAGCCCACTACCACAAAGATTCCACTTTAAATAGGATACCCTAACTTTGAAGTGTACAATGGAGGCCTGCTTTGTTCAGGCACACATTGTATGGGATTTAATGAGATTTGAAAGGAATTACTTTGTGAGTGTTAACAGACAGGGGTCTTGGTTTCAAGTTAATAAACAGAAGCTGACAAAGCAGAAAAGTAGTTAAGATGTTTGAGAGATTGACATAATGTTCGAAGAACTAGAGAACCAAGCTAAGACTAGGCTTTTACTTTTCAGTTATCACCTCCCAAAAGACTATCAGAAAAACCTCTTGATCATGAAAGACTAAACTCATTAGACTTGCAGAAGTAGGGAGAAGACAACCTCGAAAAATTCTTAATAGTATCTCAGAAGGGGGAAGTCATGGGTAGATATTCCTAGGGTTTTATTGTCTGGGCTGAAAGATTTTAATGCAGGTGTCTCAGTGAGTAGAATTGCTTTGGATTGGGCATGCCTTATGATAAACAGCTTTGGATTGATAGGTGGAGTGAGGCAAAAAGTCTTAAAGTTATTTTTGAGGAGTAACCTGTTAGTCTGGCTGAGTATGCTGTTTTAGTTGGTTTCATCAGCTAATATTTCTTAGAGCAAGAAGCTAGCTTATGTTTGCTAGTTCTCAGTACTGGTTAACAAAGGGACAGAAAGGAATGCTTGATCCCATATTGCTTATCACAGGGGCAGGGAAGTGTATCTGGCCTCAAAACTGTTTAAGACAGAGATTTATGTTGGTTTCTATTCTCATAGTATTGATGCCCCCAAAAATTATGCTTCCAAACTGTTCTGATAAAAATATGTGATTCTCTTACTGTTTCACCAACCATTAGACTAAACCATGGTACTGTTGCATTGAAATCGCTTATATACTGGAACTCTAGAATGTAGGAAATCATTGCTATTACCAAAATCAAACATATCTGCCTTTGGCCAAAAAAAAAAAATTCTCCTTAGAGGTGCTCATTTCTAAATTATAGTCTTGCACAGGTATATCTATCTGATAGACAGAAGTGGAGGTTAGCTCTCAAGATTGTATCTGAAAGAGGCAATTCCAAGAAACAAAGATTTTAGGTTTTCTGGATTTTACTGTAAGAATTTGAACACAAAAGATTATATGTTTGCTATCTATAGCAAGGATGTTCAAAATACATAATATCCAGAAAATATGACAAGAAACTCTATTAAGATTCTTCCTCTGTAGACCTAATAACAGCATACACTGTTACCCATCCTTTAAAAAGTACTAATAGCATCAACTACAAAAGCACAAATTGATTATTTCTAGTATAATTCACCTACTTTTTATAAAAAAAGAAAATAAATAATTCTCTTCATCAAAGTAGAAAAACTCCAATATCAACTATTGTATCCAACTCTGAATCTGAATTTCTGGATGATAGCCGTTTCTCCTTCTGCCATACCCTCTCATCCTAACTTTGTGTTCCACTTTGTATGTTTTAAAGTTAATGACACCAACACACACTATATGAAATAGCTTGAGAAATGAGAGTAAATAGGATTATTAGCTAAAATATATAAACATATACATGATATAGAAAGGAAGAAAATATGGATATTTCTTTCTGCAAGACCATAGTTGTTGACATTATGGCTTACCTTTCCACATTCCCTCTGTCCTAAGCTTACGAGGCTTCTTTGCCTAAAGAATTGCATTAGTAAGGATAAGGTTAGGCTTCTGTAACAAGAAGATCCAACAGTAAGTCAGTGACTTAAAGATATTAAAACTCTTTCTTTCATGAGAGAGTACTTATGAGAGTATTCATTCAAGGCAGCATCTGGCAACATGTGGCTTCCCAGATGCTCCAGCCATTGCCATTTCTGGCTGGCAGGGAGGAAAATGGGAGATATTCATGGCACAGGATTACCTTTTAATCAAATAATATAAAAGTGAACATATCACTCTTCCTCACATTACATTGGTAAGAATGATGGCTGTGAAATAATGTTTCTTGCTGCACCATCACACATCCAGAATAAAGGAGAAAATGGTTTTGGGGAGATAACTAACTGCTTCTACTACATGAAGTGATTCAAAACTTCTCCTTCTCCCTATCCCTGACCCTGAGAGGCAGAGGCCAAGTAAGTGATTTTCTACCAAGATTCTGAAAGACTGTTCCATTTCCTAGACCAGCGTGTAGGGAGTTAGGAGGCCTACATGTTTGGCTCCCACTATGCAATGTGCCTGCCAAGCTATATTTATCAACCATAAAGATGATATTTGCTGCTCCATCTGCAAATAGCATCTCTGTTCCTTTACTTCCTCATTCATTGGGCTCTACTTTAAATTATACCAGTCTAGTCAAAGCCACCATTACGTGTTGTCTGAACTATCAGAAAGACTTCCTCTTGCCACCATCCCCCCATGCTCTATTTGCCCCTTTGAATCCATTCTTCATACACAGCTAGAGTGATCTTCGTAAACATCAGTTTGATTATGCATTGCTGTGTTCAAAGTCTCCCAGTGACTTCAGAACACAATCTAAAGGTGTGATATTCCCACTGAAACTCTCTCTCTCTCTCTCTCTCTTTTTTTTTTGAGACTTTATTTATTTAGCTGAGAGAGAGGGAGCGCGAGAGAGAGACAGAGCATGAGCATGAGTGGGGGAGGGGGTGGGGAGGCAGAGGGAGAAGCAGACTCCCCACCAAGCAGGGAACCTGAGAGGGGCTTGATCCTGGGATCCTGAGATCATGACCGGAGCCAAATGCAGATGCCTAACTGTGCCACCTAGGTGACCCCCCCACTCCCTCTGCCCCCCAACTAAATAACTTGATGTCATATCCTACTGTACACTTTCTTGTTCTCTCTGCACTAGCCACACTGTCCTACTTGCAGTTTCTGGGGTACACTAAACATGATTTTCCTTACAGCTCTTTCCATTTGCTATTCCTTCTGCCTGGAGTTCCCTACTCACAGATAGCCTGGTAGCTATTTCCCCTACTTCCTTCAAGTCTTTCCTTGAATTTGACCTTAAACAGTGGATTTTACTGTGGCTGAACTGTATACACTAACACTTTCCCCATCTCATATAAACATTTTTTAACTTTTGAAATAGTCTTTTGAAAAAATAGCCATGCTAAAATTTAAGTTTTATAAAAGTTCCAAGAGGAAGTTAAGCAGATGATAAGGAAGGTAATTTTAATATAGCAAAATCTACAATGATTTGCTTTTTTCTATTTGATTTTTTGAAATAGCTGAGATTTTATTTTTCTACTACTCCTGATGAAAGTCATGGTAATTTTTTGACTATTCTAAAAATTACGTGATATATAGATATAGAAATAGATATCAATATAGATCCTCTAGACTCATCCTGTTTCAGTAGTTGCTTTCAGGTAAATAGGGCTTGTGTTTATGTTTGCATTTCATTATGCATATACCCCCTCCTAGGAGAACAATTTTAATTTCACAAAGAATGTGTCTTAGCAGAGGGTTAGATGACATCTTTCTGCCAAAGTTAGTGGTATAATTAAAATGTGTATGAGGCAGATAGATGACAATTGACTCCCTGTGGCTCCCTCTAATATAGATTTCCTAAATCACGGGCCTTGGTTATGACTACAGCAGTGTGTTGCCTTCTCCCTAACTACCTTCTTCACAATTGCATGCAACATGCAGGGGATGGATTTTGCCTTACTAGCTGCGGGAAAGCAAGATGTAGTACAAGGCCTGAGTGCCATTTTGTATATTTTCTTTAACTGGGGCTATACAATAAGATGAAAATTTCATTATATTATGTTAGTCACTATATAGCACATCCCTAGTTTTTGATGTAAAATTCTATGATTCAGTACTTGCGTATAACACCCAGTGCACCATGCAATATGTGCCCTCCTTACTACCCATCACCAGCCTATCCCATTCCCCCACCCCCCTCCCCTCTGAAGCCCTCAGTTTGTTTTCCAGAGTCCATAGTCTCTCATGGTTCATTCCCCCTTCTGATTACCCCCCCCTTCTTCTTCCCTTTCTTCTCCTACCAATCTTACTACTTCTTATGTTCCATAGATGAGAGAAATCATATGATAATTGTCTTTCTCTATTTGACTTATTTCACTTAACATTATCTTCTCTACTCCTGTCCATGTTGCAGCAAATGTTGAGAAATCATTCTTATTGATGGCTGAGTAATATTCCATTGTATATATGGACCACAACTTCTTAATCCAGTCGTCTGTTGAAGGGCATCTCGGCCCCTTCCACGATTTAGCTATTGTGGGCAATGCTGCTATGAACATTGGGGTGCATATGGCCCTTCTCTTCACTACATCTGTGTCTTTGGGGTAAACACCCAGTAGTGCGATGGCTGGGTCATAGGGTAGCTCAATTTTTAACTTTTTAAGGGACCTCCACACTGTTTTCCAGAGTGGCTGTACCAGCTTGCATTCCCACCAACAATGTAAGAGAGATCCCCTTTCTCCACATCCTCTCCAACATTTGTTGTTTCCTGCCTTGTCCATTTTTGCCATTCTAACTGGCATAAGGTGGTATCTCAGTGTGGTTTTGATTTGAATTTCCCTGATGGCTAATGATTTTGAACATTTTTTCATGTGTCTGTTAGCCATTTGTATGTCTTCATTGGAAAAGTGTCTGTTCATATATTCTGACCATTTTTTGATTTGTTTATTTGTTTCTTGTGTATTGAGTTTGAGAAGTTCTTTGTAGATCTTGGATATCAGTCTTTTATCTGTAGTGTCATTTGCAAATACCTTCTCCCGCTCTGTGGGCTGCCTCTTAGGTTTTTGACTGTTTTCCTTGGCTGTACAGAAGCTTTTTATCTTGATGAAGTCCCACGAGTTCATTTTATCTTTTGTTTTTCTTGCCTTTGGAGATGTGTCATGAAAAAAAGTTGCTGTGGCCCATGTTGTAGAGGTTGCTGCCTATGTTCTCTTCTAGGATTTTGATGGATTCCCATCTCACATCAAGGTCTTTCATCCATTCGGAGTTTATCTTTGTGCATGGTGTGAGAGAGTGGTCACGTTTCATTCTTTTGCATGTAGCTGTCCAATTTTCCCAGCACCATTTATTGAAGATACTGTCTTTTTTCCACCGGATATTTTTTCCTACTTTATCAAAGATTACTTGTCCAAAGAGCCGAGGATCCATTTCTGGGTTCTCTTTTCTGTTCCATTGGTCTATGTGCCTATTTTTGTGCCAGTACCATGCTTTCTTTGTGATCACAGCTTTGTAGTACAGCTTGAAATCTGGCAACGTGATGCCCCCAGCTTTGTTTTGCCTTTTCAACAATTCCTTGGTGATTCAGGGCCTTTTCTGGTTCCACACAAATTTAAGGGCTGTTTGTTCCAGTTCTTTGAAAAATGTCATTGGTATTTTGATCGGGATGGCATTGAAAGTATAGATTGCTCTGGGTAGCGAAGACAATTTAACTATGTTAATATTCCCGATCTATGAGAATGGAAAGGTTTTCCATCTGTTTGTGTCTTCTTCAATGTCTTTCAAGAGTGATTTCTAGAATATAGATCATTTACATCTCTGGTTAAGTTAATTCTGAGATAACGTATGATTTTTGGTGCTATTGTAAATGGAATGGATTCCCTAATTTCTCTTTCTTCAGTCTCATTGTTCGTATATAGAAATGAAACTGATTTTTGAGCATTGATTTTGTATCCCGCCACATTAGTGAATTACTTTATAACTTCTAGTAGTTTGGGGGTGGATTCTTTTGGGTTTTCCATATAGAGTATCACGTCATCTGTGAAGAGACAGTTTGACTTCTTCTTCGCCAATTTGGATACCTTTTATCCCTTTTTGTTGTCTGATTGCTGTTGCAAGGACTTCTAGTACTGTGTTGAATAATAAAGGCAGAGTGAGCATCCTTGTTGTGTTCCTGATCTTAAGGGAAAGCCTTCTAGCTTTTCCGCATTGAGAATGATATTCACTGTAGGCTTTTCATAGATGGTTTTTATGAAATTGAGGAATATACCCTCTATTCCTACACTCTGAAGGGATTTAATCAGGAAAGGATGCTGTATTTTGTCAAATGCTTTTTTTTGCATCAGTTGAGAGGATCATATCGTTCTTGACTCTTTTCTTGTTGATATGATCTATCACGCTGATCAATTTGCGAATGTTGGACCACGCTTGCATCCCAGGGATGAATCCCACTTGGTCATGATGGATAATCCTTTTAATGTACCATTAGATCCTATTAGCTAGGATCTTGTTGAGAATTTTGGCATCCATATTCATTAGGTATATCGGTCTGTAATTCTCCTTTTTGACAGGGTCTTTGCCTGGTTTGGGGTCAAGGTAATACTGGCCTCATAGAATGAGTTCTGTAGTTTTCCCTCTGTTTCTATTTTTTGAAACAGCTTCAGGAGAATAGGTATTATTTCTTCTTTGAATGTTTGGTAGTATTCCCCAGGGAATACGTCAGGCCCTGGACTCTTGTTTTTGGGGAGGTTTTTGATCACTGCTTCAATCTCTTCATAATTGATCAGTCTGTTTAAATAATGAATTTCTCCCTGTTTCAGTCTTGGTAGTTTATAGGTTTCCAGGAAGACATCCATTTCTTCCGTGTTGTTTAATTTATTGGCATAAAGCTGTTGATAAAAGTTTCTAATGATCCTTCCTATTTCATTGGTGTTGGTTGTGACCTCTCCCCTTTCATTCATAATTTTATTAATTTGGGTCCTTTCTCTATTCTTTTGACTAAGTCTGGCCAGTGGCTTATTGATCTTATTTATTCTTTCAAAGAACCAGCTTCTAGTCCGGTTGATCTGCTCTACTGTGCTTCTGGTTTCTAATTCATTGATCTCTGCTCTAATTTTGATCAACTGCTTTTTCATGCATGGTTAGGCCTGTTCTTCTGTTCCAGCTCCAGCTTGAGGTGAGAACATAAAAACTGCATTTTAGATTTTTCTATTCTTTTGAGTGAGGCTTGGATGGCTATGTATTTTCCCCTTAGGACCGCCTTTGCAGTGTCCCATAGGTTTTGGACCATTGTGTTTTCATTCTTGTTGGTCTCCATAAATTGTTTAAACTGATTTTTAATTTTTTGGTTTATCCAATCATTCTTGAGCAGGATCGTTCTTAGTTTCCAAGTGTTTGAGTTTCTTCCAAATTTTTCCTTGTGATTGAGTTCCAGTTTCAAAGCATTGTGGTCTGAGAATATGCAGGGAATAATCTCAGTCTTTTGGTATCAGTTGAGACCTGTTTTGTGACCCAGTATATGATCTATTCCGGAGAAGGTTCCGTGCGTTCGAAAAGAATGAGTATTCTGTTGTTTTGGGGTGTAGTGTTCTATATATATCTATGAGGTCCATCTGGTCTAGTATGTCATTCAAAGCTCCTGTTTTTTCGTTGATTTTCTGCTTAAGTGATCTGTCTATTGCTGATAGTGGAGTGTTGAGGTCCTCTACTATTAACATATTTTTATCTATATGTCTCTTTATTCTGGTTAAGGGTTGGCTTGTGTATCTTGCTGCTCCCCTGCTGGGGGCATAGATATTTATAATTGTCATATCCACTTGTTGGATACATCCTTTAAGAATAATATAGTTTATTCTGGTTAAGGGTTGGCTTGTGTATCTTGCTGCTCCCCTGCTGGGGGCATAGATATTTATAATTGTCATATCCACTTGTTGGATACATCCTTTAAGAATAATATAGTGCCCTTCTGTATCTCTAACTGCAGTCTTTAGTTTAAAATCCAATCTGTCTGATAGACAGCAAATGGATGGGTCATGTCTTTTTATCCAGTCTGCAACCCTGTGGTGTTTTATGGGAGCATTTAGGCCATTCACATTGATGGTGATTATTGAGAGATATGATTTTAATGATGTCATGTTGCCTGTAAAGTCTTTGTTTCTATGGATTGTAAATTTCTGTTCCGTATCACTCTTGAGGCCTTTTTACTTTTATAAAAACCCCCTTAATATCTCCTGTAAGGCTGGCTTTGTGGTTACAAATTTGGTCAGTGTCTGGTGATCCTGAAAGGTCCTTATCTCTCTATCAATTCTGAATGACAGCCTTGCTGGTTAAAGGATCCTTGTCTGCATGTTTTTCTTGGATAGAGCTTTAAAAATACCCTGCCAACCCTTCTTCTCATTCCAGGTCTGTGTAGACAGGTCTGATGTAATTCTGATATTTTTGCCTTTGTACGTGAGAAATTTCTTCACCCTGGACACTTTCAATACTGTATCCTTGGATCTAATATTTTTGAATTGCACTATGATGTGACATGGCGTAGGTTTGTCATTGTTGACTTTGGGAGGGGTCATCTCTGCCTCTTGGACACTAATTCTTGTTTCCTTTGCTATATTAGGGAAGTTTTCAGCTACAATTTGTTCAAATATCTCTTCTAGACCTCTCTCTTTCTCCACCCTGTCAGGGATGCTGATGATTCTGACATTGGAACATTTCATTGAGTCAGTAATCTCCCATAATCTACATTCTTGAGATTGGATTTTTTTGAGCCAAGTTTCTGTTTTAACTTTCTCTTCTACCATCCCATCCTCCAGTTCACTAATTCTTTCTTCTGCCTCATTTACCCTGGCCATCAGAGCATCTAGTTTTGACTGCATTTGATTCTTAGCATTTTTAATTTCTGTCAGATTCACTCTCATTTCTGCCCTTAGAGATTCTATATTCTCGTTAATATTTTAGTTAATATTTTTTTCCAGCCTACAAATCATCTTGACCATTGTTACTCTGAACTCCATTTCTGATGATTTGGTTATATCCATACCCATCAGTTCTGTGGCAGAAGCCACAGACTCATTATCTTTTCTTTGCTGGAGGGGGGGCCGATTTCTCCTTCTTGTCATTCTAATGAGGAGAGGTTGCAGGGTTGCCCAGAGCCCAAATTATTGACCAGGACCCAGGCAGTGTGCACTTGTTTTATAGGGACATCAGGGATGTGGGTCTCTTGATTTTTCACCCTGCCATCTGGGGGAGGGGCCTGCCATGCTGATACTCTGGCAACTCTGTTTGGGTAGAGTCTCCCTGTCCCCTGCGAGGGGGGAAGGGGATTGGCACAATGTGAGCTGGTATTTCCGGGCTTTTGTTCTTTGGCGGCTTTCCCTGGTGGTTTTCTTGGCTCTTCTGTGAGTAGTCAGAGCAGCAGTAGCCAAATCCTAGCCTCTGTCTCAGAACAGAGTGATCGCAGTCTGCTCTCCACTGAGCTCTCTTGGCCTCTTTAACTCTGTTTCTGTTGGTGCTGCTAAAAACCCTGCAGTGTCCCAGGTTGTGCACCTGACAGCTGGTGTCCCAGCCCTCACTTCCAGGGCCCAGTCATCTCTGTCCTTTGTGTTTCTAACACGCCTGCCTCCCCCAGTTCCCATGCACACTCCCGAGCTCTCTGTTTCAGCGTGGTTCGCACATACTCCAGAGCTCCGGTTGTCAGTCTGGTCACATGCATGTTCCCAGGCTCATGGTCTCAGTCGGCTCTCTCATAGTCTCAGTCTGCTCTCTAGCGGGTGCCCATCTGCGAGTCCAGCCTGCTCCCCAGTACAGGTGGCAACTGCTTCCTGGCTCCCCAGTGTGGTGGCTCCCTTCTCCTTCGGTTTATCTTCCCATATCTGTGCGCAGAATCACAGCTCCCCACTTCGTACTTCAATACTCAGCACTGGAGATGTTCATTTGTATAGATCCAGATGTATCTTCCTGCATCTCAGGCTGATTCCATGGGTTTTCAGGATGGTCTGGTACATATCCAACTCGACTCAGGAGACCAGCTGAAAAAGGCGACCCCTACTCCTCCGCCATCTTAACTCAAGATGGAAATTTCAAACTCATGGAAGAGGGCAATGGTTCTCCATTTCCAATGAGGAAAATTTTAGAAAGTAAAGTGACAGAGTTTTCCAAATAAGCTAAATGTACTCATTTAGCTTTGGATATCACAATTTAATGGAATGTTACTCCAACTCAGCTGTGTCATGAAAGCTGTCAATTCTTAACAGAAGACAGAATTGGAGGCTGGTAATTGAACATGAAAGCTATAAAGGCAAAATCATAAAGACAGAACACCAAAGCTTAGGTCTTTAGAGAGGAGAAAACTTTGGGTAAGTGACCAAGAAAAAAGTGTGTCAGTATTTACTACAGTTGCACAATCATATGACCTAAGCCTGAGAATATCCACTTTCAGCTATTTAGGAACAACAGATGTCCTGTTCAGAGCAGCATTATCCATAATAGCCAAAATACGGAAACAATTTAAATATAAGTCCAGAGACAAAAGAAAAATAGAGGTGTGTTCATGCAATAAAATTATATATATATATAACAAAACTCATGAATTAGAGCTACATACAACAATATGAATGAACCTCACAAACATAAAGATAAGGAAAATGAATCAGTCACAAAAGAATCCCTACTGTATGGTTCCAATTACAGAAAATTTCAAAATAGGCAAATCTGTAGTGTTGGAAATTTGGATAGTGGTTATCTTTAGGGTAGGTGTAATGTGGTATGATTGAGAAAGGTTATGGGTGAGGTTCTGGATTGATGCCAGTGTTTATTTCTTGACTTAAGTGATGTTTACAAGGGTATTCATACTTAAAACGTATTCAATTAACTCTCTATTTTTTTGTTTTGTGCACTATTCTTTGTGTGTGTTACACTTCAATAAGAAAAAAAGTGTTTTTTTTTTTTTAAATAGAATGCATAGTCTATTTGAAAGGACAAGTTAGTATAAGTTCTATCTAGTAGATATTTTATGGTAGGCCTGTTGAGCCTCAATTTTTGCTAAACACAAGTTACAGAAGAAAGAAAGAAAGAAAGAAAGAAAGAAAGAAAGAAAGAGAGAGAGAGAGAGAAAGAAAGAAAGAAAGAAAGAAAGAAAGAAAGAAAGAAAGAAAGAAAGAAAGAAAAAGAGAAAATAAATGTTGGCCTCCTAAAGCTACATTAATATAAAATCACAGACAGGGGAAAACTCAGTTTTTGACTGCAGTCACTTTTGCCTACTAGGAGATGGAAATTCCTATCTTGGAAAGGTTATCTCATAGATGAGATGAAATGAACTGTTTTGGATGCAGAAAGTGAGGTCAGCACTGGGCATGTGTGGAAGGAGACAGCAAGAGTGAGTTGAATTGTTCTGCCTAGAAAAATATCAGGAATGGAATTGGGGGAGTTTAAAAGTGAGCAGGTGAGAGATGAAAGTAGAGTGAGACATGCACCGGGGTCCTTGTGTCTTCAGCACAGTTAACACACACAGCTCAGGCTCTGTTTCTATCTAGTGATATGAAGCAAAGAAAAGGAAACAGCAGCTAGAGGCATGGGATGGTCAACGCTAGTACAATAAAAAAGCACAAACAGGAAATAATAGAGTATAAACAGTAACTTAGAGTGACATAAGCCTTATCAAAACAACAGCAACAACAATAAAGCCTAGAAATACTAAAAGAGAAGTGAGTGTCCCTTCTTAATGTGAGACAGGTTTTGGACCATTTTGGATAAATTTTATAAGTGGGCGATTCCAGCAAGCTGGAAGATTTAGAGACATCTGGGATACATAAATATTTGCATAGTATCTCTAACACACTTTCTACATTTCATCCTCCTCAAAATCCTATAAAGTAGTTATTAACCTTGTTTTATACCTAAAGGTATTGAGATTCCAGTCAGTTAAGTCATCCTTGCCATTCATGCTAAGCAAGTCACTCTTGTCCATGTGGTTTGTATGTGATGGAACCAGACATCAAAATAACTCTGTATTTTTTCCACTTCCTTCATTACCTCAAAAAGATCAATAATTTCCAAAACTAAATTCATGTAAACTAAATTTAGTTATCTTTAAGCTATGAATACCATATTTTTTCATTGGATCCAGGTATGGTACAAATTCTGTTTCATTCTAGCTTTTTTGAGAATATCTTAAGTTTGATGTTTGGAAAACCCAGAAAATAATAAAAAAGGAAAGGAAAGGAAAGAGGAAAGTGAAAAGGGGAAAGGGGAGGAAAGGAAATTCATTTATTATTCTCATAATTCTGAGATACTTTATAAATGTGAATAGAATAGACTATCAATTTAGGTCTCAGCCTCCGTTCTAAGGAAGCAAGAAAGAAATCCTACACTTTCACAGAGTAAAATTTATTGCTAAAATTATATGTTACCGAGAACATCAATCCTTTATTTTAAATGTTAAATTGTTTAAGCATACAGATCCCCTTGGAAGTGGTAACAAATCAATGAGCAGGCACCTTAGTAATGAGGGACTCAAGCATTCTTTAGGAAAAAGGTCCAGGCTTTGGCGTGAAACAGACTTGGGTCAGGAGGGTGTTAGAAGGCCAGCCCTGCCACGTACTATGTACCTTAAGTTGTGGTGCTTCTGTTTCCTTAATTATAAAAGAAGAATACCTAATTAATAGAATTGTTGTGAAGAATCAAATTTATAATGTACTCAAGCACCCTAACACAATATCTGGTATATGAGAAGTACTCAATAAGTAATACCTAAAATTGAACAAAATCATGGTGGTGTTATGTTCTCTGGGTTGGTAAACTATAGCTTGCAGAAGAAATCTGGCCAACCACTTGCTTTTGTAGATAAAGTTTTATTAAAACACAACCAAGTCCATTGTTTATGCATTGTCTATGGCTGTTTTCAAATTATGACAGCAGTGTTGAGTAGCTGTGATATACAGACAATATGGTCCACAAAGCTGAAAATATTCATTATCAGACTTCTTACAGAAAGAAGTTTATTTCTAGGGTATAAGGAAAGAACTTTGGCAGCTGGACCCTGAAAATATCATCCTTCTCCTATTGAAGGGACATTGCTGCATAAAAGATCAATTTTTATTGCCCTAATTTGAAGAAATTATTAAAGTTAGAAATAATAATAATTACTCTCTCTGGTCAGAGTTCTTTCAAATATTGGCACTAGCATAAGAAGTTCAGACATTAGTTTGAATAATCAAGCAAAGTCATTATTATTACTGAAAAACCCAAACCTACTAAACATGTAAAATAATAATATAGGGCTTTCTATAAAAACCATGAGCTTTGTGATTAAACTATCTGATCATTATTAGCAAAAGGTACATTATGAAAATAGGTTATCTTTTGTTCACATAAAAATATTTAAAAATATATTATAAAATGTTTAAGAACCCACTGCTGTCATTACTATTTAGCAATAATAGTATTAACAAAAATTAAGTGCTTACTATTTTTCAGTCTCAAAGTTATGTAGTAATCTCAAATTCAATTGATTATTATTCTGAGAGATAGAATACCATCTAATATTTTCTGCATGTATTTTTATATTTTCTGAGTTTTTCTCATCTGTCTTTTATAATTGAAAATAAACCAAAGCACTTTGTACAACTGGAAAGGAAGACAAATCTAGCTACCTAAACTTACTTAAATTATACCTGCCTCAACCCTGGTTATTAAGAAGTTGGGAGGCTTGCTTTAAAGACAATCAAAAATAAGGGAGAAAGGAGGCCAGAAATGGAGTTACCATTGATGAAAGAACAAGAGATAGGAATGAAAATAAATAGTCTAACATAGCAGAAAATAAGCTAAATCATCATCATTGCTAAGCTAGGAAGGCCCCATGCAATTAAAAAAAAGAGAAAAAAGATTAGAAATTATACACTGTCTCAAGGGCAATAACCAAGTAGAACAGGGAAGGAACTGAAAACAGAATTCATACAAATCATAATGAGTTTGAAGAAGAGAGCCATGAAAATATATTTGGCTTCATCAACAGGTACAGTGAGAAGCTAAATGAAGGTAGAAGAAAAGATTGTCAGAAATCATTTTAGTAAGAACATGATTGATACAACCAATTTGAAGTGGAAAGGGAAATATATTATTTTCCATGTTTGTATTCCAAAGAGAACTGTCACATGGCTAGAAGAATGGAATGCAGATATGTAAAATATAATTGAGAATAACATATTCCACACATGTGAGAGAGGAATGAAAGGAAGGTGGACAAATTACATAAAGTATCATCAAACCTTTACCATTCTAAAGAAATTTCATGTGGTTTCTTAAGATTTGACAAGGAGGAGGTTTCCATGAGATAAGCCAATAGCTAGCGGAAAAGTATTGTCAAATTCATGCTGATAAACCAAGAAAAGAAAAATGAAGGCAAAACTAATGTAGGGGATTGTCATAGCTTCACTGAGAATCCCACTAAAACCTTCAGTCCTGGGCAAACGCTTGGTAGTCAGGCCCTACTAGAGGACCTGAGGTCATAGCCATATTTTGTCTCAGCAAAGAGATCCCGTCAGCAAGTCATCTGCTCATTAACAGAGAGTGCTTAATCCACAAAACCCATTACCTTAATGTTTTAACATACAGGAGGAAAAACTCTCTTCTGTACAAAGATAAGAGGAGTAAAAATCCCATGTGCATCTCCTTCTGCCCATAGTATTCTGGATGAGGAAGAAAGGGAGATTGATAGGGGAAGCCAGTGATTAATTAAGATGGAAAAGATCTTTAGCAAGGGCCTTTTCAACCACCATTGGAAACATTTCGGCTTCTTCCTGCCAGCCTTGGATAGAAACATGCACACGCACGCACACACACACAAGCACACGTGCGCACACACACGTATATGCTTTTATTATGATTATTTGCCCTTGACAGAGAAAGGGATTGACGAAGAGATTAAATAACTTGTCCCCCCTTCACAATTTTTATAATCAGAATCAGAATTTGAATTTTGTTCACCTGGCTCCAAAAAAAGCATGTGTCCTTAACTGCTCTGCAATGCTGTCAAAAGAAACAACAAAAAAGATACTTTTGCTTTGAAAACAGGGTTTTTTGGACAACTGACAGCATTTAAAAGAAAGAAACTTAAGTTTTTCCACCCGCTGCCCTCCCCCCCGCCCCGCCCAGTGCCACTCTGGCTGCACTGAGCTTGCTTAGAGCTCCTGGCTCCTGCTAAGCTAGCACAACAGTTGTTTCTCTCCAGCCACACTCATGATCATCTACTGGGACCTCATCAGCTGTGATGAGATGTTCTCCAACATTTACAAGATCTGAGAGATCATAGACAGGCTGGGGCTGGGGGTAGAGGGCAAGATGGTTAGTAGGACAGAGGGTAACATTGATGACTCACTCATTGGTGGAAATGCCTCCACTGAAGGCCCCGAGGCCAAACGTATGGAAAGCGCAGTAATCACTGGTGTTGAGATTTATTGTAAACAATTACTTTCAGAAAACCACCTTCACAAAAGAAGCCTACAAGAAGTACATCAAAGATTACATGAAATCAATCAAAGGCAAACATCCAGGAAGTGTAATGACGGGGGTTGCAGAACAGATCAGGCACGTCCTTGCTAATTTCAAAAACTACCAGTTCTTTATGGGTGTACATATGAATCCAGATGGCATGGTTGCTTTGTTGGACTACCATGAGGACAGTGTGACTCCATATATGATTTTCTTTAAGGATGGTTTAGAAATGCAAAATTGTTAACAAACTTGGCTATATAACCTGTTGTCACAACTGGGTACTGCTCTTCATCCACACAACACCAGGACTTAGACAAATAGGACTGATGCCTTCTTGAGCTCTTCAATTGTTTTGACCTTGATTTATTTGGAGCAGAGGCATTGTTTTTAAGAAAAAAAATGTCATGTAGGTTGTCTAAAAATAAAATTCATTTAAACTCAAAGAAAAAAAAAGAAATAAAAGAAAAGAAACTTAAGGAAATACCTCCCTGAGGAACCTTAGGGTTCTTTATAAAATCTTAGTGTTACTGGTACTTAGTAATTCATTTTCTAAAGGCTAAAATGAGGAGAGTTTTAATACTTCTATTTCGTGAAAGGTAGAACTCATTACTTGTTGGAACATATGAAAACTAGTATAGTTAAAAAAAAATAGAAGCATACAGGAAAGTAATGAATTCTAATTCAATAGGATATGCCAGGCGTGTACTAATAGGGTTCATTCTGTTTCCTTCACTCAGGAATGATTAAATATTTGACCAATATTATGTAAAGTTTATTTATGTTTTCAATGAAACACTTTTTTAAAAAGACTTTGTTTATTTTTGAGAGAGAGAGCAGGAGCAGGGGGAAGAGGCGGGGGGAGGGACAGGGAGAGAGGGGCAGAGGGAGAGGGAGAAGCCAACTTCCCCCCCTGAGCAGGGAGCCCAATATGGGACTCTATCCTGTGAGCCTGGGATCATGATCTGAGCCAAAGGCAGCCGCTTAACCCACTGAGTCACCCAGGAGCCCTTCAATCAAATACTTTTTAACCTATAATCTTCAGTGCTATATTAGCCCAGTAGGTAGATGAAAACAAGACATTTGTTTTTGCCTGGAAAAAGCTTATAACTTAGGAATAAAACGTACTTGAGGACAACCTGAAGAGCAATTTTAAATTAACAATATATGCAAAATAAAGCATTCAGAACATGTAATATAGTCAATACAGTAATTGAAAAAATTCCCTTCAAAACAAACATAGCGTAATTACCAGTATATGAAATACCACAATACTTTATTCTGGTCACCAATTCAATGAGATGCCACAAAATGAATGGAAAAGAAAGCTGACCAGTTTACATTTTGGTTAAAGCATAACAAATCCTAGAACTCAAGAGATACAATAAGGAAAACTAGTGATTTAAGTCCTAAAGGGCAAACCAGTTTAATTTGTCATGCTAAAACTTAATTGCTTACTTTACCATGTCCCTGTGATACACTCATCTCATCTAACCTCCAGCTCTTTAGAGAATCACACTGTATTTTTGCATCATTCACTTGAACATATTTCCATAAATGGTTAAATTATTTCCCTGAGAAAGCTTAACTTCCTAATGCTTATTAAAGCTCATTCTAACTTTTTCATTACCAGAACTTTGAGAGGTATAATGAGGATTCTGAGTAAAATCAATTGTGTGCTGGATGTGCAATTATTGGGATCTTTAGCATATATGCAATAAGTAAATAAGAGTCTTGCTGTGAAGGGATTCAAAATAAAATAAATGATGGAACTGCAATTGAGGAAGCAGATTATTTCTCACCAGGTGTTGTGGGAATATGGAACCACACTGTAGTTTTTTTTTGTTTTGTGTTTTGTTTTGTTTTGTTTTTACTGCATATTCTCTGAAACAATTGGAAAATGCCCCAGGAATAACATTAAGAGAAATAATTTATGCCACACAAATCATTAAACCATAAGCAACTTCATTAAGTAGTTTCCCATTGGTAGCCTGAACTAAAACAGCGGGCCTGACGGTTGGATATTGAAGAAAAAATAAAATTCCTTTTGCAATCTAAACCCCTTCTCTCAGATTTATAATGAGTTCCTTTATTTAAAGTGACCAGAGTAAAACAAGCCAGCCTAATTAATGATGACAATTCAGGTCTGAGACAATTCCAATCAGATGTTTGCTTTAAAATGGCCTTGGATGGTTTATGATAATAATTAATAAAAATTTAATAATAATGATGATAATATACCTAGTATTTACTGCTTGCTTACTAAGTGCCAAACACTATTTACTATTCTCAGTGTTTTATTTCTATTAACTCATTTAGTGTTCATGAAAACTTTGTGAATAATACCAGGGCTGGGGTGCCTGGGTGGTTCAGTCAGTTAAGTGACTCTTGATTTCAGCTCAGGTCAGGCCTACATAGGGATCCATGCTCAGCACAGAATCTGCTTGAGATTCTCTGCCTCTCCCTCTCCCTCTGCTTTTCCTCTCCACTCTATGTCTTGCTCTCTCTCTTTCTCTCTCAAATAATAAATAAGATCTTACAAATTTATCAGGGCTGACTGTATAATTTGAGTGGCCCAATGCAAAATGGAAATGCAGAGTCCTTTGTTCAAGAAGGATGAAAAAAAATGTGTTTTCTTTCTTTAGCAGTCTCTCTCTTAACCTGTCATGGAGTTTTTTTTATTTGCTATTTAATGTTGGACTTCCTTGTACATGGGGAATCAAACCTGAATATTATCCTCCTCTTAAAGATGTGGTAACTGGGGACAAAGAATACAAAATTTTCACTGGACATGATAGCTGGTTTAGAGAGGGGCACACGATGCATTCAGAGCCAATAGAACATGATGAGACTTTGTTGGGAATACTGGGAAGAAGATTCTCCTTTCTTATTGGACTTGAACATCAGAGGATATGAGGTGTATAGCTGTTGCCACTATCATCCTTCCATGTGAGGCTGATTCTAAAAGCAATGAAGTAGGAGACAGAACCAAAAGAAGGCAGCGGAAACTGTGTATGTGAGATATTTTGAATTCCAGGTCAAGATACACCTTTTTTCGGATTTCCCAGTTATATTAGCCCATAAATTCCATGTGTGGTTGATTCTAGCTTTAGGTAAGTTCTAGGTCTGTCTGAGGCAGAAAATGTCCCCATCCTCATAAAAATTGTACAGACCCTAATCTCCAGAATCTGTGGATGTCAGTTGTGATTAAGACAGAGACCTTAAAATCAGGAGGTTTTCCTGGGTTATCCAGGTGGACCCAAAATAATAACAAGGGTCCATATAAAAGGGAGAGTGAGGCTGGAGGCTCAGAGTCATAGAAGGAGTTGCGATGACTGATATAGAGGTTGGAATGATGTGGGGCCATGAGCCGAAGGACGCAAGCAGCCTCTAGAAACTGGAAAAAGCAAGGAAATGGATTTTTTCCTAGAATCTCTAAAAGGAACCCTGCTGATCTATTTCAGACTTCTGATCTCCAGAACTCTAAAATAATAAATTTGTGTTTTTCAAGCCACAAAGTTTATGGGAATTTGTTATAGCAACAATAAGAAACTAATAAAACAGCTCTTGCAGAAAGAGTTCTGACACACATTTATACCAGGATACAGGGTAGAAAGTCATGATTTATTTAAATATGAAAGAAAAAAGTGGAGAACTTTCTGTCAGGAACTGAAACATAAATTTGTTTTTCTTTTTCTATATTTGTCTGTCAAAATACACTCCCAGGAAGATGGTTATCAATTGCCATTTCACTATTAGTATTTGATTATAATTTTGCCCAATACTCAAGCTTTTTTCTGTTCTGAAGAATTTATTGTCAGTACCACTTTTAGAGCAAGCCATGATACCTAGTGATACAGTCACTTAGAGAGGTTCTAAAGTTTCAGGAACAGGCTCATTAGAACAGGTATGCTCAACTTTTCTTTTGCTCCCTGCACCCCTGAGGAATATTGCACATACCAGAAATAGTGAATTTCAAGCATGTGGGCCTGCTCCCTTCCTGCTCCCATTGTGAATCTCATCATTAGCAATAACCGCTTTATTGTGGTCTTTGCATCAACATGAGAGCAGAGAGGTGTAAAGCCCCTATCTCTGTTAACTTGGCTGCAGAAGAAAAAAATCAGGATATGTACATACTTGGAATCTTACCTTGAGTGTTAACTAAGTTCCCTGCTGGTAATATCTGAAGGATTACTGCTAGGAATATATTTGCATGAAGGATGCAGAAGGCTGCTAATAAAAAAGTCATACGCAGGGAAGAGCTCTCTGTCTTTCTTGAGGGGAGAGGTAGTCCTAATGATAGCATGGGATGTTTCACTCAGTTTTGTTCTCTGGCCCACGGGTTGGGATTTGGTTCTGTAAAGGAAGAAGCTACAACTCCAAAAAGAATGAAATGGCATGGAATGTCTTCAGAGGAAATAAACGTGAGGAAGTACTAATATAAATTGGAGCATTGGCACTGTCACTGGAGAGCTCAGTCTTTAGCAGAGGGTCTTATAATACTTACCTTTGATACACTGATGGCTGAAGTGCTTCAGCCCCAACCAGGATGGAACCCAACTTCTGGAACAGTGGTGTGGAAAGCCACTGGGATGCCCAGTGCACACAGCTCCAACAACAGCCAGAAGCTAAGATAAGACAGTGAAACAAAGAAGCCAAGTTCTGTCCCTGAGAGGACATGGTGGGGGAAGGGAGATAACTTTAAGGTTTCAGCAGTTTTTAATGGGAAATAAAGCCAATGAATGAAATAGAGCAAATATATTATATATATATAGCTTGCTGCTATTCTTGCGGCTTGAGTTTTTCTTTTAAGGACCAAATAAAACACAGTTACTGATGTATGTTTTGTCCTTTCTTCTAATTTACCTTCCCATATGCCTGCAAACAGCCCAAGCCCCACCCCAAACCTGAATCTCTCTGGTATATGTTCATAAGCACACCCCTTTCTTTGAGTCCTTGAATTTTAGCCATTCATACTTGTTTATTATTTCAAGGAGGACTTATTACAAATAGCAGTAGCAGCATAAGAATAAACTATGATAACCAAAGTAGAGAATGGCTTCCATTCCCAGCGTAGGAATGGGTAAACTTGTTCATAGTAAGGCAAGAGAATTTGTCCAAATTCAGAGATATTTTGTACATTTCAAGGCAGAGGGAAAAAGTGGCAGTGAGTAGGTGTGTGTTGCTGAATGCTTGTTGGTGATAGTGAGAAAGAAGGGCAGGAAAAATTAGTTAATATTTTTCCATGTGTAAACCAAATTTGTTGTTAGTAATAATGAGTTAACACCCTTGCTCACTCAGAGATCCCATAGAAGCACAGCACGAGGCCTCTAAGGCTGTGTCTACTAGCAGCAAAGTGTTATCGGGCAAGGAGGAATAGAGATCCAAGAGCCAACAATGTCTGAGGACCTGACCTGGTGCTCATTCCTCTCTCCTTTGTTAGTAAAATTTTCCTTTCATATATCACAGGTACTTAAAGATAGTTTAAAAGGGAAAAGAGAGTCTACAGCCATACCACCTTGAATGTGCCCGATCTCGTCTAAAAGGGAAAAGATAGATTAAAAGGAGAAAAGAAGCAAGGAAGGAAGAAAACCAAGATGACTTTAAAGTTCCCCTCATCTTGACTAAACTTTAGGCAGGCTCTTTTGACTGTAGGCCCCTGACCTCACTTTTCTTAGAGCATTTACTTAAGAAAACTTGTAATGGTAATTCATTCTCTTCCCTCTTTGAAATATAAATTGTCTGCAACCCAGGTGATGTTTTTCTCAAGGCCCTGATAACCATCCTTTTGAAATATTACCATGAAGAAGAATAGGGCTCATATCTCCTAGTCTCTGATGGAGAGTGGGTGCTGAACTTTGATGAGAGACTATTAACAAACACAGGTAGCCTAATCACATTGGCCAACCTCCCCACTAATGTTCTCCAGTACTTTTCCATTAGCTCATACCAGCATTTAAAAGTCCTCCCACCTTTATGTTTCAGCAAAGTTGAATTAAATCTTTCTCTCCAACTGAAATAGTCCTGACCTCTATTATAGTCTTGAATAAAGTCTTCCTTGTTTTTTAACTGGTCTGGTACACTCTTTTCTTTTACACAGGAAGGAAGTATTCTATTTCATAATTTGGAGGTCTTGGGTCACACTTTCCATAGCTTTGGCTCTGTTCTTCGCTCTGTGTATTTATTCTGTTCTTATCTAATTGAAATGTTGCCCAAGTTTAGTTTCACCTATTTCTCTTAAATGCTAAGAGAGCTGCATCTTTAGAATGATTACAAGAAATAAAATTAGACCCAGGAAACATCTTGACCAGGCAGAGCTTTTGACCTCTCTTTTGTTTACCTTTTCCCAAGCTGTCTGCCTGGCCATCAACCCCTTTATATTCATTTCTACAGCAAGTATTTATTGAGCAGTTACTGTATGCCATATGTTATAAGAGCCTCATGTATTGTCTCCCAAATCCTAAATAATTTCACATTATCGTACATACTTTTCAAAATTAGAATGTTTTGTTACCCCTCAGAGAGACAAGTGGAGACGTGTTTTTCATAAAAGTAATATTTTTTAAATTTGCTTTATCAAAGTGGGACTGATATGTAATAAGCTGTACATATTTAATGAATACAACTCAACGAGTTTGAAAATACGTAGGCATCCATGAAGCTATCACTACCATCAAGGCTGTAAACATACCCATCATCTCCAAAAGTTTCCTCCCATCCTCATTATTATTATCATTGATTTTTGTGTATGTGGCTAGAGCAGTTAACATGAAATCTACCTTCTTAACCAATTTTAATTATACAACACAGTATTGTTAGTGTTGGGAGGAAAATTTTTTCTCTGTGATTCAAGATTCTTCTGACTGGTTGAATAATTAAATTGATGTGAGATAGATTAACAGGAGTTAATCAAATTTAATTATATACTTATGAGGAATCCACTTAAATATGAAAGATTCCAAAGACAGGCAAATTGAGGCATATATTTCATTCTGGATTAAGAAGAAGGGGGTGGTGCTCCAGGGCCCAAAAAGGAAGGAAGGCAATTCATGGAAGGAATGAAAGAATATGGTACACAAATGTTTTCTGGGCCATTCAGAAACAATAGTACTAGAATGGACTTTGATCAAACAGGCATTGCTGGGCTCTCCCTGTCTACCATACTAGTTCATATTATACTATATATTAATGGTGATAGCTCCCTTCCTGAAACAAGTTCTCTATCTAAATTTTTTAGGGACTTGGGGTTGGGGGAGGCAAAAATAGAAGTTTCTTGAGTCATCTTTTCCTTAAAAAGAATCAGACTAAAATAATCCACATGCCAAAGAGACACATTTTGGGGTGGAAAATTTTCTTCCCTTATATTAGCTGTAGGCACTCTGATGTATAGTAGAACTCCAGAGCATTTTTTACCCCACCTCCCTTGAACTTATTTATCTCGTGTAACAGAAATTTTATACTCTTTGACAGTTATCTCTCCATTTAACCCCTCCATTCACCTACAGGCAACTACCATTATACTCTCTGCTCTGAATTTTACTCTGAGTTTTAGATTGGTTACATAAATGAAAGCATACAATATTTGTTTTTCTCTGGTCACGCTTATCCATTTAACATAATGTTGTCTAGGTACATCCATGTTGTCAAAAATAGCATTATTTTCTCCTTTTTTAAGGCTAAATAACAGTCCATTGTATGTATATACCATATCTTGGCTGTTGTGGATAATGCTATAGTGAACATGGGAGTGCAGATACCTCTTTGAGATCCTGATTTCAATTCCTAAAGTAATACATTCTTAGTCTAAAGGAGTGACATCCAACTGGTTAATAAAATAAATCAAGGGGTGCCTCTATTTGAGAGGCAGTTTGCATAAAATACCTACCTAGAAAATACTGTATATACAACTAGGTTCTCAAGCATCCCCACCAATGAGAAATACCATGATGCTTTATTAAAGATGTCTACATTACTGACAAAGGATCTGGAAGCATTTTCCTATAATGCCCCACTCTTTTGAATTTATTCCTCTTATTTTGTATGACAAGGAAATGAGAGTGGTTATCAGCTTGGCATTTTGTTGATTAAATCAAGTTTCCACAGGAATGCAAGTCAAAAATATTTCCCCCCAAAGAAAACCTTTAATAGCCTATCACTCATGTTTAAGGAGAGAAATAAAGAAGAGAAAAAATAAAACTACATTTTGTAAGAGGAAGATAAAATTCCATTGTGTTCAAGTATTTCAAGCATAAAACCTTCTGAAATTCACTGTCATCTAATCACTCTGCTCTATAGGAGTAAACTGTTCCCTGTTTGAAAAGCAATTAACTCTTTCAGACCTCAAAGAAGAGGACAATGTTGTTTATCACTCATCTTCTGCATTAGGCTTGAGGTGTTTAGGGCTCTAATACAACCAATTATCCCTCTTTGGGGTTGTTTTCTATCCTTAGGAGAGCATTTGATGTTTAATGACAACACCTTATCCAAGGAAAAGAAGAAAATATATTGTAAATATTTGGGTGTTTCACAAAGACAGTATCTCTGTGGTTTTAGCAAATGGCTTTGGCAAGCTTCCTCACATAATGACTGTACTAGCACAAATACAAAACCCACAGTACCAAGGGCAGTGGAGCAAGAACTTTGTAGTTGTATAATAAACCCCACCTATTGTTGAAACTCTTTTAGGGACTAAATAAAACAATCTTTTTAGCATTTTTATATCTTGTTATTATAAGCTATTGTAGCATCAATAAATAGGTAGGTAAGAAAGTAGTTTAATATAATTATTAAGATCATGGAATATGGAATAATAGGTATCTGAGAATACATCCTGATTATCATTTAATTATTGTGTGACCTTGGGTAAGTAAGTCTGTAAGACTGTTTTATCATCCCTAAAAGATAGCTATTAAAACACGCTTCAGAGTATTATTCAAGGAACTGAGGGTACACTTAGCATAGTGTCTGGCACATTGTTGTATAATCAACAACTCTCATTTTATGTTGATTAGATAAAGTTGATTTGAGGTTGTCATACCATCATGAGAGAAACACAGGACTGGAAAACAAGGCAGGCTATTATCTTATTAGTAATAATACTGACCTTCAGAGGAAAGCCATTTTGAGCTTTCCTTCTTTTAAATGAGGTAGAATGAGTTCTAGAGTTCAGGTCCCTCCTGGATATCAGTTCTGTCATTGAGAAAATTAGGAAGTCAACCAGTCTAATCTGATAATAATGAAAATATGTGGCTGATCTTGAAAAAATATACTTCCTTCAAGGCAAGGTGAAACCTCCTCACTTAGGATTCTTAACAAAAACAGTGAGAACAAACATGAATTACAAGGAAAAAGAACCAAATCAATAATACTCAATTTATATAATGCTTTCTTTACCTTAACAACATGGGTTTGAAGAGATGGTGGAGGACAGATTGGAAATTGATGGCTCAAAAGAATAGCATAGCTGGAATATAGTCTCAAAAGTAAGTTTTTATTGCCATGCCTCTACCCAAAGAGCAGGATCCCTTTAAGACCAAAAAAAGTCTTGAACCATTCTTTTAACAAAAGATGTGTTAGTATAACTCATCTCAGAGGAAACCTTAAGAGACAGTTTAGGATATCAATTAAGAAGGGCACAAGCTCAGACACCAAACTTGCTTACGTCTAGTCCTCCTCACTGTAACACTGGTTACATGACTTTGGACAAGTTTCCATTCTTCTCTGATTCTGTTTCCTCATTTTTTGAATGTTGGGAACATAAACGGAGAAACACCAATCCCAAGTGGTTGTTTTTCAATTGAATGGATTAATATAAGAACTCTTAGAACAGTACCTGACACATAGTAAATGTTTAGCTATTTTTACCTTTTGGGTTTTATTTCTTACCTTGGTATCTTGTCAATATGGCTTTCTTGGCCACCAAGCAAACACTGATCACACAATTTTCGGTTCCTTTTTACCTGCAACAGTGAACAACTGAGACCTTCCTCTGAAGCCTTCAATAATTCTCAGATAAGAAGTTCTTGATTTCATCCATAACCACATTCCTCTTTGGTTCATGTCCTGCCAGTGTCCAGACTTATCTTCCAAGTTCTTAAGGGTTGGAATTAGCCAGTCAACTAAACTAATCTCCTATATATGAGCTCAAATTACCTATATCTCTCATCTTGAACTAGCTAGTCTTCATGATGGGTCCATTTGACCAAACCATACTAGCCTCTACCCAATACAGTTTGAAAATATTCACTCATTTGATAAGCACTTATTGAATGAGGAAACAGACTCAGGCTAGATGCTGGGAAATCAGAGAACAGTGAACCTCTGAGTGCTGGTTAAGAAAGTGGGCAGCTGATACTTGATGGGGTTCAGGGCAAGTGCCCCAAAATATGCCACTTTTGGTTATTTTGAATTAAATTTACTTAGGAAACAGCTGGTGCAATAAGGATACTTGGACCTTCCTTTGTCTTTCTTGAAACAGGACCTAAGTCTCCTATGTGTAGGCTACTCTCCCTGTACCAGGAAGTAGAGAGATACCTTATCACCAGAAATTAAAAAAATGGAGCTGAGAAGACTATGTAAACAAATCTTGTTACTTCTTCACTAATTCACTATCCCAAGCACAAACTTCTTTGTCTTACCAATTCTTTACAAATTTATTGGTTTTATTTTGTGTAAAATGTATAAAAGCTGCCTACTTTGGTCACTTATTTTAGTCTCATATTTTGGGGGGCTCCCATACATACAAAATTAAATCTATCTTATGTCAATTTAATTGTTAGACTATCCCAAGAACCTTGAAGAGAAGTAAGGAAAATTTTTCCTCCCCTACACATTAGCTGTATATACAGACAGATATTTGAATTGCATAGCCCAGCCTCATAATACTTCCAGAGTTATATCTCTGTGTAGAGTGAAACTGCCTGGTTCACATCTCCTGCTTCTTAGGAGGCCATGCTTTGCATGGCATGACTTTGGATCCTTGGGGACAAGTGATTACCCAGAAACTGGATATAGCCCAAGGGCAACCAGTCCACAGTGTAATTTAAAAAATAGATGATCTATGTCATGTAATAGAAATGTTTTGGGCCAACAATAGGCTCCTTTATAAATCTGAACCAAGAATACTAGGGTCCATTAGTGATAGGCGGTAAAGCGGAGGATACTGTGAAGGAGACTTTTGTGCCAGGCAAGCTGTGCTAATTACACATTAATCACCTTAAGTGTTTGTTGCTGAAAGAACTCACAGGACTTAAATATATACAGCAGCTTTATTACAGGCAAAAAGTATAGGTCAGCAACAGCAAAAGAAGAATATACATTGAGAGGGGCACAGAGAGCTCAGACAGAGCTTCTTTTCTTTCCTTCCTTTGGATTGGTTCACACAGAACCCACTCTATCTCTAGGTCCCATATTATCACTAGTGTGCATACAAAGCAGCTCAGCACCAAGAAGTCCAAAATCAATGCATGGAAGAGATGTTTTAGAATGAGCTATCTGACCAGCTTTAACCATTGAAATGCCCCTAAGCCAAATCATAAATTCAGTTAATATTGCTAAACAATGCTGACATGCTGACATCCTTCTCATGGATGCATGATCACAGAACATCATGTATATTTAATTGAAACATTCCATAGTGTTAGTCAAGTGTCAGTAGTTTTAGAGATAAACATGTACTCAGCCAGACCAGTTGATATTAACCCTTGTTATGCATGGGTTTAAACTATAATTGAGTAGAAATTATGAGTTAACATCAGAAGATGTTCAGTTGAAAGAGGAGCATAGAGGAAATAGAAGCTAAATTGAAGAAGAGTGAGCAAAAAGTGGGGACTGAGGGAGACACATGTTTTTAGGACTTTCCCCATCTGTAATGAATTTCAGATCTCATTCTATTTTCTCTTTCTTCAAGTAAGCTCTGTAAGTACCTGTTCTCTATAAAAGAAGACAAAAACAATGCTCTAGGTAGATCTTTCTAGATGTGGCAGCTATTGAATCTCTGACCTGGGTTTCTGAGACAAATGTTAAGGTTTAATGGGAGCCAACAAATAAGTCATATCCCATCCACTATGGGTTCTTAACTAATTGAAATTCACAAGAGTGAGAGACGTTAAAATATTCCTTTACTACAAGGAAGCAGGGAAAATAGAATAGGGTCAAATGTAAATTCTCTCAAGGCAGCAGTTCTTAAAGGAAAAATCCAGAAATATGATTTCAGGCTGCCAGTTTCGTATGTCAGTCTCAGCAATCAGATAACCAGTCCCCCTTGCTTGGGAAACCATGAGTTCGAAATAAAGAAAAAGACTCAGAGTGTTGTTGTAACTAAATTCTCTGACAGAAGTATGAGAACAGGGTTTCCATAATAAGGGAATATAATTGACATGTTAGAAAATATTAGTGATCTGTTAAAGCATCACAAACAGGAACTTTACCTTTAACTGGAATTCTGTTTGCTCTTCTCTTCCCTGAGAACTGGCCCTTGGAATTACCTCAATTCATCCACATATATTAGAAGGGCAGAGAGCACTCCAACCCACCCAGAGTAATTTACCTTCTATAGCAAAACACTGAAAGTGAAATTCTGGATAATGAGGGTGGCATCATATCCCCTATGGCAGCCCTTTGAGTTTAGAGAGAGGCAAATATGTGCTATCGAAAATCAGCCTGCCACTTTGCACTTTTGTAGTAAATAAAAAACTAGTTTCAAACTTAATTCATTGAACATTCAAGAATTAATCAGCTTCCCTTCACATTGGTCTCCCATTTATCTCTGTGCTTCCACGATTCTTTCTGACACCACAATTAGGGAAGCTGAAATACTGAAATAAAAGCATCTACTATGGTCACCTCTCTCCAGTTAGGAACACAAATTATTAGGGGAAATCTAGAAGACTGCCTGCAGGGATGTGTCTTCCAGTCCCTTGTTACAGAGTCTTTTCATAGAATATCCCTAGGGGTACTAATTGGCTCTCCTGGTGTGCCCAGCCCTATACCACATCAGATTTCTTCTGGTTGATGTCCACGTTAAGAAGCAAAAAATAAAGTTTTGGTTTCGAAAGGGGTTGTAAATGTTAAGGAATATCAACAAAAGAAAATGTATGTAATATAAAAACTAGTCATTTTAAGAACACTGATCTAATACTAAATATCCAGCTTACCAAATAACTGGAATCAAAGTAGGAAGTTAAAAAAATAAGAGAGTGCTTAAGTCTTCATTGTAAATAGCGTTCAAAAGATACTATTGCATTCTTGCATTTGATAATGTTAGAAAAATAGTTTAAATATTTTTATTTAAATATAAGTAAAATTTTAATTTAAAGTAAAATATATAGCTTTCCAAAATTTATGAAGGCCAATGAGATGTACTCAATGCAGCAAATTAAAGAAGACAAAGGAAACAGCAAATTTGATCTTATTGACTCACCTCTTCATGGTGGTGGCTAGCATTGGGTGATCTGCAGGGATGGAAGACCCTCATTTCCACATAAACACATTCTCCATTTCCATATAGAAGCCAGCCGGGCAAGTGGGGCCTTCTGTGAACTTAAGTCCAGCTTGCTAAGTTCATGAACAGTAGGGACACCTAACAAATCTGAAGTTCCCATGTACTACTGCTATAAACTTAAAACTTGCCTTCCTTATCTGTGGTAATTATTTTCTTCATTTTCTGTACTGGTTTAAAAATACTTAACTGTACTAGGCACTTTGCCATTTACTATAGTTCAGTTCTTCTGGAAGCCTGTAGTCAAGAGTGGCCAATGGTTTTGTTAGTTTTTTCTTGTTAGCCCAAAGCTCATATGATTCCCGTAATCACAGTTTTACCTGTGTTAGGTCAGCCCACTAATTTTACATTTATTTACCTTTTCTCTATGAAATTTGAAAGTTTTAACATATTATGCTAAATGAACACTTCTTATTTTGTTGTGTCATTAATTCTACAAAATTATGACATCCCTGATGTTGATTTTTTTCCTTTCACATTTCTGTTTCATTCTTTCAGATACACCATGCTTATTGGCAATAATAAGTTATGACAAAATAATTGCTATGATTGCTAATGATTTCTTAAATCCTAGAAATTTTTATTCTGCCCATATGTCTTATATGTGGTCTAGATATGTAGAGTAGAACATGTGCCCAGACACAACCAGATACGAGCAGAGTATGAAACTAAACAAACAGGGTACTGAGTTTTGAAATAAAAATGGGTAGAGCATGGGTAGAACACATAGATAAGCATAGAACACAGACTGGAAGAAATACATTTAAACATTATCTCCAATGTTAGCATGGTGGCAAGAATATCAATTTTTAAAAATTCTTATTCTTTGCATTTTAAAAGCTCTATATTTTCTATAAGTATTATTTCTACAACATAAAATAATGCATAATATATACAGATATAATATGTAAATTGAGTATTTAAATAAATAACAATATGCCAAATAAATACAATATGTAAATAGGTACATATTTCTCAAACAATGAAATAGTTTCATTTAAAAACATGATATAAAATTTGTTTCATTATAACAGAAATAGTGAGTTCATTTCCTAGAATGAACTAGACATTTAGAGCTTTAAAACTTAGAACAAAGCCACTCCTGTGATCTCTCTTTGAACATTCCTTTTTCCTCCCTATCAACATTAACAGAAGAATAAATATACTCAAACTTGTTTTTCTTCTCCGTCACTTTAGATGTATAAAGCCCTAACTTTTATGAATATCATGAAGCATACAAAAGTAAATATATTCAAATCACATTTCAGGCTTCTAAACCAAAAAAAAAAAAAAAAAAAGTACACCCTAAGTGAAAAATCTTAACTGAAAGACTTTTGAGATGTTGCAATGTTATTAACTGTACCACAACAAAATCCTGAGTTATTGGCTACCCTCAAGTCTAAAGCTAGGCATCCCATATTGTGATTTATAATTTTAAGTGGTCTGAGCAATCATTCCACCCAAGAGAGTTGAAATCAAATCTATCATAGACAATTAAGGTAACCAATCAATGCTTCTAAGAAAAACACAATTTCCAAAAGTAGGTCAAAACAGCTTAAGGACACATACCCAAAAGAAATATGTTCATACCTTCTCCTCATTTTGTGGAGACACAAATTTGAATTATCATTGTCACCAAATGCTTTATCACCTAAATGCAAAGGCTAAGCAATCTATAAAAAGCAATGCAAGAGAAATCTACTATTGCATTTTAATAAAGAACATTAAAAGTAACATCTGGATTGCACATATCAGCCTTTTTGATTTAAAGATAAATTACTTTTACAAAGGGACAATAGCTCTAACTTCCACCACAAAGGAAGAAAGAAAATAAAGAAAAATAACAGTTATTAGAAGAATTATTTATAAATGTGGAAGTAATGTTCAAGTTGAGATTTCATGGTATTTCTTAAGGAGCTAACAAGTTGCATGAAGTTAAAAGAAATAGTCAAACAGAAATACTTCTCAAGACACAGTCCCTCTCCTGCCACTAGCCATCTTCTTCTTTTCTTTTTTTTTAAGATTTTATTTATTTATTTGCCAGGGAGAGAGCGAGAGAGAGAGCGAGAGAACAAGAACAAGCAGGGGGAGCGGCAGATAGAGGTAGAAGTAGGCTCCCTGCTGAGCAAGGAGCCTGATGTGGGACTTGATCCTGGGACCTTGGGGTTATGACCTGCACTGAAGGCAGGTGCCTAACCAGCTGAGCCACCCAGGTGTCTCCACCAGCCATCTTCTTTCTGAACTTGATATTTACCATTGCCCCCCAAATTTGGCCCACCTTTCTTTCATTCACATTGCTCCACCTATTGAAATTTTAGTCATCTTTCAAGAGAAAGGTTAAGACTCATCTCTTTCCTGAAGCTGTTTCCTAAAACAACGCAAGAGATCTCCACCTTTTCCAACCCCCTGGGCACCTTTCATTGGAGCATAGCTGTCTCTGCAGATGGAGAGAAATTTGGTTCCTGAATATATAAAGACCTTGCTTTTATAAGCTTTGTAAGCTGTTTGAAGGCAAACATTTTGTATTTATCTGAATCCCTACTTTGCCTAATACACTGTTTTCTTTTTTTTTTTTAAAAGATTTTATTTATTTATTTAACAGAGATAGAGACAGCCAGCGAGAGAGGGAACACAAGCAGGGGGAGTGAGAGAGGAAGAAGCAGGCTCACAGCAGAGGAGCCTGATGTGGCTCGATCCCACAACGCCGGGATCATGCCCTGAGCCGAAGGCAGACGCCCAACCGCTGTGCCACCCAGGCGCCCCTAATACACTGTTTCTGACCATGTGACAACCTTGAGCAATAGCTACATCTCTCTCCCTATGCACCTGTCCTCATTCAGTCTTTCTTTCAGTTATTATCAACTGGCCACCATCTGTCAGTGTTCTAGGTGCTGGGAAACATTAGGGAACAAGAGAACTGTGGTCACAGTTCAACAAGGGAATAAGGGAATTCATAGTCTCATGCAAAAGGCTTTCCTCCATAATAGGAGGAATATGGTTGGAGAACACATTTCTGGTACATCTAATTTAACACTGGAAAAAAGGTAGGCTTTCTGGTGAAAATTTTAGGTTTTTCCCAGCAAAAGGAAGAAGTGAAGGAGGGAAGAGTGTTTAAAAGAGGTATCAATAGGTGCAAAGTACTGAGATAAAAGAGAACCCAGCAACTCTGTTCAGGGAACTGTAGGAAGTTCACCATTGTTGGAGTATGAAGTGCAAAAAAGAAAGTGGCAAGGGACAAAGCTTGGACAGGTTCTTAGTGCCAGATCATGAAAGATGTTTCAGGCTCTTAAGAATTTTGAACTTTATCCTAAGGGAAATGTAAAACCAACATTCTAGCCACACCGTGGAAAAAACATTAAAGGGGAGCAAGGAACAACTGGTACAAGGTTAATAGAAATAATTCAAGGACCATATACAGATTGGCAACAGAAGAGTATCTTCTGGGTAGAACCATCAAGAATAATACCAATAATTAAAGACTGAAGGGGGAAAATGAGGACCCATAAGACTATTAGAAAAAGGAGCAGCAAGAGAGACAGGAGAAAAGTGAGAAAGTATGTTGCAGAAACTAAGAGTACTACTATGTTTTATAAAAGAAGTGAAGAACAAGCTAGAGCCCAGATCTTGGTCTCTCATACCCTATTTAAATAAAATAAAATCCATTTTCTTAGAGAAATGGTTGACTGTAAAATCGGAACAGAAAATATACAAGGCAAACCTGAAGCAGTTTTAGTGCCAGAAAGTAAGAGATTTTTTTTTACACCACATTGATGTGAGCATGTCAGAGGGATATATAAGCCAACTGAAAGATCTCCCAATGGCCCAAGCTGGAAATTTTTGAACAAGAATATAAAATAGTTTTGGATTATAACTTGGAGTATGAAACAAATATACATGAGTCCATACTTATATAAATAAATTATTTAATAATTAAATATAGGGCAAAAAATAGAAAAATCTGTAAGAATTCCAAGTAATTTACATAGGTACTCTACCCTGAAGGAAGCAAAATGTAACTTCTGACTCTTTAGGTATGGGCTACATAGTGACTTCTTCCAAAGAATACAGTATGAGAAAGGAGAAAATAAAGAGTTAATTTACAGTAGAGAAACCTTAGAAACAGTACCCCAGCCAGGTGATCAAGGTCAAAATGAACAGTGATAAGTTATATTGATAGTATATACCTTGATGTGATGTGATGAAATGGCACTTTACTTCTGTGATCTTCCTTCCAAAGACCCATAACCCCACTGTAATCATGAGAAATCCCAATTGATAGACATTCTACAAAATGCCTGACCTACAGTTCTCAAAACTGTCAAAGTCCTCAAAAACAAGGAAAGTCTGAGAAACTGTCATAGCCAAAAAGAATGTAAAGAGACATGATAACTAAATAAAATGTGGTATCCTTAAAGGAATCTAGAACAGAACAGGACATTAGGAAACAACTGAAAAAATCTAAAGTATGGACTTCAGTTAATAATAATGTATCTGTATTAGTTAATTAATAGTAAACACGCCATATTAATGTTAATGAAAAATGTTACTAACAGAAGACACTGTTTGTGAAGTCTATGGGAACTCTATACTATCTTCACAAGAATTCTATGAATGTAAAACTGTTCTAAATAAAAATTTCTTTTAAAAAATAGGACACACTCAACCATGTCTCATGGAGCCAAAATAAAAGGAAGATACAGACTGATAAACATCCTCTAGGTTTTCAGGCCTCTCTGATCTTGAAAATATTGTTCTAAAGTAGTGCACAGGCAGAAAGCAAAATTATAATACAAAATAAGGCAGATGACTAAAAGCACATAAAAAATCATTTTAAGATTCCTGACTATAAAAGAATAAGAGAGAAGAGTAGAAACAGAAGAAGGAAGTGAAATCAAGAGAAAATACCTTTAAAAAATACTGCAAAAAATTAGCTTTTAAAATGCTGAAATGAAAAAAAAAATATGTAAGGGCTGAGAAGAAGTAACGTCCCAAGATGCTTTTGGTGATGTGACTGTTGCAGTCCTAAATTGAGAGTAGCATTTTCCGGTTTTATATATTCCTTACTTGGAGTATGGGTTGTTCCAAGGCAGAAGACTCTGAGCTGGATATTAGTGTGCAAGAAGTTTGAACTCAAGATCTGTACATGCAGGGGAGTAAGTTGGGTTATGGTGAAGGCACAACAAGGACTCAGCCAACCCTGCCAGGGAGCTCTGAAATTCAGATGGGACATCAAAGATACCCCACAACACAGTATTGGAGGCAGGTCTTTATACTTCCTCATCTACCACTCACTGGATGCCAGCTTCCCCAGGAAGGGGCATGACCATGGGTAACGCAACCAACTGTGACCCAGGGCTAACCAGGGAGAATAGATGGCTGAGGGCAGTTTTGCAAAGTTGGGGCAAGCAGACACTTCTTGAGTCCTGAAGAGGGATCTCTGAAGCATATCACAGAATCTACTATACTTGGCATTCTTGCTACCCCTGTTTGATCTTTTCTGAATTTGTGTGACCTTTCCTATATATTGATATCTCATGGTTGGAGACATCATCTAGGGTTCTTTTTTGTTCAAATTTAAATTTTCATTTTTGACTCCCATTCTTCTTTTTGCTTTAGGCGATTTCTGGAAGGAAAGGTAACCGGTGCTTTGTGGGAGTGATCTACCATGGTGCAAATGGGTGCAATTACTGAGAACCACCTGAGGACTTCATAGAAGGGATCTAGCCCTACATTATCTTGAAAAGATTCCATTCCCAAAGAACTTTTATGCATAAATCAGAAAAGAATTGGAGGTGTACTTTCAAATATCAAATCCAATAGATGGGGAGGTAGACAGAGGAAGTTGGAGGGAACTTATAATTGAGGAGCCAAAGGATTTGATACATAGGCCAGAGAATCATAGTCAGAAATCCCCATTTTGGGGGCACCTGGGTGACTCAGTAGGTTAAGCATTTGCCTTTGGCATAGGTCATGAACTTGGGGTCCTGGGATCGAGTCCAGCATCAGGCTCCCTGCTTGGTGAGTAGTCTGCTTCTCCCTCTCCCTCTGCCCCTGCTTGTGAGCGCTCTTGAGCATGCTCTCTCTCAAATAAATAAGTAAATAAATAAATAAATGAAATCCCCATTTTTTTTACCTAACTATAAAAAGCCATCTAGCTTTTTAGTAATCATGTAAACAGAAGAAATTATTATCACCACCTTCTACACAGTCCAAATTCCTCTAGGAAATATTCCTTCCACATAAACTATTAACTCTGTGTCCATAAGGATACCACGTGCCAAAGTGAGAACACTTTAAACAAGGGCTTCGGGTCCACTCATGGGTGCCATGGGCTCCATTAGTTGCTCTGAAATAGTAATTTTCTAAAAGATACCACAGAGGCTTTTAGAAGTCTATTGACCTTCAGAAAATGAGCCTTCCCTCTCCATTCATTTGCAGGTCAGATATAATGTAATGCATTTTGGCTCATGTTTCAAAAATAACAGCAGATCCATACTTAAGAAATGAGTAGGGGTGCCTGGGTGGCACAGTGGTTTAGCGTCTGCCTTCGGCTCAGGGCATGATCCCAGCATTATGGGATTGAGCCCCACATCAGGCTCCTCTGCTATGAGCCTGCTTCTTCCTCTCCCACTTCCCCTGCTTGTGTTCCCTCTCTCGCTGGCTGTCTCTGTCTGTCAAATAAATAAATAAAATCTTTAAAAAAAAAAAGAAATGAGTAAACAGATGTTTAAAAAGTAAACAAAATTTAAAGCAATGATAAAGGTGAAGGCTGAGCACTAGATAACACACTTTGGAGTTTTTCTTTCTTTTTTTAGCAAAATTAGTGCCTCAGTCAATACTTCTGCTCAAGTGAATAAAGAATTTAAGGCTAAACTAGGAATGCAGGCAGTAGGCTCAGTAGCACATGGATCAGGAAGTACATGAACCTTAAGCTTCAGGGATCCTTAATTGCCACCTCACCCCAGGTCCTTCTCAGGGCCCTGTAATTACATTCAACATTTTGTATTCATTTTCATGAAGAGGGCCCCCAAAGTTTCATTAACCTCTCTTACACATCAGAATACCATCCCTGCTAGAGGCATACATATATACAAAAACCTAATATTATATGAAAAGGTAAGGGGTATTTGTGACTCACGGTGATTTTTGTTCCCCAGTCTACAGTAGTTACACTTCTGATGTCCTAAAATTAAATTTCACAAAATACACATCTATGTTCTGAAATACCTGACTGGAGAGTGAGAAAAGTCAGAGCAGGCAAGTTTGACGTGCAAGTTAAAAACTGAACACATGTGAAGATAATTTTTAAAAAGTAATTTTTAAACTCATTATTTTTTGTTTAATTAATATTTAATTGAACTCATACTATGGTCCAGGCACAGTATTGGACCTTCAGTAAATAAATTTCAAATGACCAGCAGAGCTCAAATGAAAATAGGCATTTTATGTTTGAAATAGGAATACATCATATACAAAACTACAGCTTCGGTAGTTGAGCCTGTAGTCTTCATGAATTTGAAGGGAATAAAGATAAAAACATTTCTGAAGAACTAGCTATGTGCCATCAAATTTGTTCACCATGCAATCACAGAAGCTTAGGGGTCCTTAAGAGTTGTTCTTATATTTTTTAGCTGTTTGGTCTTACATATTTATTCATTGTACTCCTCATTGAGGGTTAATTACTTTCAAGGCACTATTCTCCATGGAGAAATTGCCAAAGGTAAGAGAAAGCAAGCAGAGTATTAAGCAGAGCATTCATTCATGCAACAAATGTATGTTGAACATAGCATCCACTATACACTAGGTGTTTGTCTTAGTCTGTTCAAGCTGCTATAACAAAATACAACAGACTGGGTAGCTTAAAAAAATGGAATCTTACTGCTCACATTTCTGGAGTCTAGAAGTCAAAGGTCAGAGTGCCAGCCTGGCCAGATTCTGGTGAAGGCCCTCTTCTGCATTATAGACTGTTGACTTCATGCTGTGGCCTAACATGATGGAAGGCACCAGGGATCTCTCTAAAGCCTCTTTATAAGGCTCTAATCTCATTAATGAGGGTTCCATACTTATGATTAAAGCACCATCATCTGTGGTGTTTAATATTTCAACATGTTAATTCTTTTTTTTAATGTTTTTTTATTATATTATGTTAGTCACCATACTGTACATCCCCGGCTTCCGATGTAAAGTTCGATGATTCATTAGTTGCGTATAACACCCAGTGCACCATGCAATACGTGCCCTCCTTACTTCCTATCACCGGTCTATCCCATTCCCCCACCCCCCTCCCCTCTGAGGCCCTCAGTTTGTTTATCATAGTTCATAGTCTCTCATGCTATATTCCCTCTTCTGATTACCCCCCCTTTCTTTATCCCTTTCTTCCCCTACCGATCTTTCTAGTTCTTATGTTCCATAGAAGAGAGAAATCATATGATAATTGTCTTTCTCTGTTTGACTTATTTCACTTAGCATTATCTCCTTCAGTGCTGTCCATTTGCAGCAAATGTTGAGAACTCGTTCTTTCCTATAGCTGAGTAATATTCCATTGTATATATGGACCACAACTTCTTAATCCAGCCAACTGTTGAACGGCATCTCGGTTCCTTCCACGATTTAGCTATTGTGGACAATGCTGCTATGAACATTGCAGTGCATATGGCCCTTCTCTTCACC
>NC_048221.1:99949501-99952692 GCF_002007445.2 Ailuropoda melanoleuca
TCTATTCTGTTCCATTGGTCTATGTGTCTGTTTCTGTGCCAGTACCATGCTGTCTTTGTGATCACAGCTTTTCAGTATAGCTTGAAATCCGGCATTGTGATGCCCCCAGCTTTGTTTTTCCTTTTCAACAGTTCCTTGGCGATTCAGGGCTTTTTCTGTTTCCATACAAATTTAAGGACTATTTGTTCCAGTTCCTTGAAAAATGTCATCGGTATTTTGATAGGGATAGCTTTGAAAGTGTAGATTGCTTTGGGTAGCATGGAAATTTTAACTATGTTAATTCTTCTGATCCATGAGCATGGAATATTTTTCCATCTTTTTATGTCTTCCTCAATGTCTTTCAAGAGTGATTTATAGTTTCTAGAATATAGGTCCTTTACGTCTCTGGTTAAGTTTGTTCCAAGGTAACGTATGTTTTTTGGTGCTATTGTAAATGGGATGGATTCCCTAATTTCTCTTTCTTTAGTCTCATTACTCGTGTATAGAAATGCAACTGATTTCTGAGCATTGATTTTGTATCCTGCCACATTACTGAATTGCTCTGTAAGTTCTAATAGTTTGGGAGTAGATTCTTTTGGGTTTTCCATAAAGAGTATCATGTCATCTACGAAGGGAGACAGTTTGACTTCTTCTTTGCTGATTTGGATACCTTTAATCCCTTTTTGTTGTCCAATTGCTGTTGAGGACTTCTAGTACTATGTTGAATAATAGTGGTGAAATTGGGTATCCTTTTCGTGTTCCTGATCTTAAGGGAAAGGCTTCCAGCTTTTCCCCATTGAGAATAATATTTGCTGTAGGCTTTTCATAGATGGCTTTTATGAGATTGAGAAATGTACCCTCTATTCCTACACTCTGAAGGGTTTTAATCAGGAAAGGATGCTGTATTTTGTCAAATGCTTTTTCTGCATCAATTGAGAGGATCATATGGTTCCTGAGCCTTTTCTTGTTGATATGTTCTATCACGCTGATCGATTTGCGAATGTTGAACCATGCTTGCATCCCAGGTATGAATCCAACATGGTCATGATGGATAATCCTTTTAATGTACTGTTGCATTCTATTAGCCAGGATCTTGTTGTGGATTTTGGCATCCAAATTCATTAGGGAAATTGGTCTGTAATTCTCCTTTATGATGGGGTCTTTGCCTGGTTTGGGGATCAAGGTAATATTAGCCTCATAGAATGAGTTTGGTAGCTTTCCTTCTGTTTCTATTTTTTGAAATAGCTTTAGGAGAATAGGTATTATTTCTTCTTTGAATGTTTGGTAGAATTCCNGCATCATAGAATGAGTTTGGTAGCTTTCCTTCCATTTCTATTTTTTGAAATATCTTTAGGAGAATAGGTATTATTTCTTCTATGAATGTTTGGTAGAATTCCCCAGGAAAACCATCCGGCCCTGGAGTTTTGTTATTTGGAAGGTTGTTTATCACTGACTCAATCTCTTCATAATTAATTGACCTGTTTAAAAAATCAATTTCTTCCTGTTTCAGTCTTGGTCGTTTATAGGTTTCCAGGAAGGCCTCCATCTCCTCCAGATTGCTTAATTTATTGGCATATAGCTGTTGATAAAAGTTTCTAATTATCCTTCCAATTACATTGGTGTTGGTAGTGACCTCTCCTTTTTCATTCATAATTTTTAAAATTTGGGTCCTTTCTCTATTCTTTTGGATAAGTCTTGCCAGCCGTTTGTCAATTTTATTGATTCTTTCAAAGAACCAGCTTCTAGTCCTGTTGATCTGCTCTACTGTACTTCTGGTCTCTAATTNCTTAATTTATTGGCATATAGCTGTTGATAAAAGTTTCTAATTATCCTTCCAATTACATTGGTGTTGGTAGTGACCTCTCCTTTTTCATTCATAATTTTTAAAATTTGGGTCCTTTCTCTATTCTTTTGGATAAGTCTTGCCAGCCGTTTGTCAATTTTATTGATTCTTTCAAAGAACCAGCTTCTAGTCCTGTTGATCTGCTCTACTGTACTTCTGGTTTCTAATTCATTGATTTCTGCTCTAATCTTGGTCAACTGCTTCCTCGTGAGAGGATTCGGCCTGTGCCTCTGTTGCTGTTGCAGATTCTTGAGGTGAGAATATAAAAACTGCATTTTATATTTTTCTATTCTTCTGAGTGAGGCTTGGATGGCTATGTATTTCCCCCTTAGGACTGCCTTTGCAGTATCCCATAGGTTTTTGACTGTTGTGTTTTCATTCTTGTTGGTCTCCATAAATTGTTTAAATTGATTTTGATTTCCTGGTTTATCAAGTCATTCCTGAGCAGGATGGTTCTTAGTCTCCAAGTGTTTGAGTTTCTTCCAAATTTTTCCTTGAGGTTGATTTCCAATTTCAGAGCGTTGTGGTCTGAGAATATACAGGGGATAATTTCAATCTTTTGGTATCGGTTGAGACCTGTTTTGTGTTCCAGAGCATGGTCTGTTCTTGAGAATGTTCCATGGGCATTAGAATAGAATGAGTATTCTTTGGTTCTGGGGTGTAGTGTTCTATATATATCTATGAGGTCCAACTCGTTGAGTATGGCATACAAAGCTCTTGTTTCTGTGTTAGTTTTCTGCTCTGGTGCTCTGTCTATTGCTGATAGTGGAGTGTTGAGGTCCCCTACTATTAACATATTTTTATCTATATGTCTCTTTATTCTTTTTTTATTAATTTTATTTATTTATTCGACAGAGATAGAGACAGCCAGTGAGAGAGGGAACACAAGCAAGGGGAGTGGGAGGGGAAGAAGCAGGCTCACAGCAGAGGAGCCTGATGTGGGGCTCAATCCCACAATGCTGGGATCACGCCCTGAGCTGAAGGCAGATGCTTAACCTCTGTGCCACCCAGGCACCCCTATATGTCTATTCTGGTTAAGAGTTGGCTTGTGTATCTTGCTGCTCCCCTGTTGGGGGCATAGATATTTATAATTGTTATATCCACTTGTTGAATACTTCCTTTAAGAATAATATAGTGCCCTTCTGTATCTCTAACTGTAGTCTTTAGTTTAAAATACAATCTATCTGATATGAGAATTGCTACCCCAGCTTTCTTTTGAGGTCCATTGCCGTGAAAGATGGTATTCCATCTCTTTACTTTCAGTCTGAATGTATCTTTAGGTTCAAAATGAGTCTCTTGTAGACAGCAAATGGATGGGTCATGTCTTTTTATCCAATCTGCAACCCTGTGGCATTTTATGGGAGCATTT
>NC_048221.1:99952763-100004803 GCF_002007445.2 Ailuropoda melanoleuca
CATGTTGCCAGTAAAGTCTTTGTTTCTATAGATTGTGACTTTCTGTTCTGTATCACTCTTGGGGCCTTTTTACATTTATAGCACACCCCTTAATATCTCCTGTAGGGCTGTTTTCATGGTTACGAAATTGGCCAATGACTGGCAATTCTGGAAGGTCTTCATTTCTCCATCCATTCTGAATGACAGCCTTGCTGGATAGAGGATCCTTGGCTGCATATTTTTCTCTGAAAGAGCTTTAAAAATGCCCCCCAACCCTTTCTCTCATTCCAGGCCTGTGTAGACAGGTCTGATATAATTCTGATACCTTTGCCTTGGTACGTGAGAAATTTCTTTGCCCTGGCCGCTTTCAATACTGTATCCTTGGATCTAATATTTGCGAATTGCACTATGATGTGATGTGGAGTAGGTTTGTCGTGGTTGAGCTTGGGAGGGCCCTCTCTGCCTCTTGGACACGAATGCTTGTTTCCCTTGCTAGATTAGGGAAGTTTTCAGCTACAATTTGTTCAAATATCTCTTCTAGACCTCTGTTTTTCTCCACCCCCTCGGGGATGCCGATGATTCTGACATTGGATCGTTTCATTGAGTCAGTGATCTCCCGTAACCTATGTTCGTGGGCATGGATTTTTTTAAGTCCATCTTCTATTTTTGATTTTTCTTCTACTAACCCATCCTCCAATTCACTAATACGTTCTTCTGCCTCAGTGACCTTGGCCATCAGAGCCTCTAGTTTTGACTGCATTTGGCTCATAGAATTTTTAATTTCTGCCAGATTCACTCTCATTTCCGCCCTTAGAGTTTCTATATTCTCATTAACATTTTGGTAAATACTTTTTTCAAGTCTACACATCATCTTGACCATTGTTAATCTGAATTCCATTTTTGATAATTTGGTTATATCCATATCCATTAGTTCTGTGGCAGAGGCCACAGACTCATTGTCTTTTCTTTGCTGGAGGGTACTTCTCCTTCTTGTCATTCTGATGAGGAGAGGTTGCAGGGTTGTCCAGAGCCCAAATTATTGACTGGGACCCAGCCGTGTGCCCTTGTTTTATAGGGATCTTAGGGATGTGGGCTTCTTTATTCTTTTTTTTTTTTTAAGATTTTATTTATTTATGAGACAGAGAGACAGCCAGCGAGAGAGGGAAAACAAGCAGGGGAGTGGGAGAGGAAGAAGCAGGCTCCCAGTGGAGGAGTCCGATGAGGGACTCCTTTCCGGAATGCCGGGATCATGCCCTGAGCCGAAGACAGACGCTTAATGACTGTGCCACCTAGGCACCCCAGGATGTGGGCTTCTTGATTTTTCAGCCTGCCTTCTGGGGGAGGGGCCTGCCGCGCCGATACTCAGGCAACCCTGTTTGGGTAGAGTCTCGTGTCCCCTGTGAGGGGGGTTAGGGATGGGCACGCTGTGAGGCGGTGTTTCCAGGCTTTTGTCTTCTGGCGGCTTTCCCTGGTGGTTTGCTCTGCCTCTTCTGAGAGTCAGAGCAGCAGTGGCAGAATCTCAGCCTCTGTCTCAGAACAGAGGGATTGCGGACCATTCTCCACTGATGTTCTGGCCACTTTAACTCTGTTACTGTCGATGCTGCTCAACCCTACAGTGTCCCGGGATGTGCGTCCCACAGCTGGCATCCCAGCCCTCCCTTCCAGGGCCATCGCTTCTCTGTCCTTTGTGTTTCTAACACCACCAGCCACCAGCCACCCCTGTGCGCTCCTGGAGCTCCCTGTCTCAGTCTGTTTCCAGTGAGCACACCGGAGTTCCAGAGTTCCGTGAGATGCCTGGTGGCTCGCGCTCCCGGCTCACGGTCCCAGTCTGATCTTTTGCAGGTGCAGGTCCGCGAGTCTGCCCGCTCCCCTGTGCAGGTGGCTACCGCTTCCCGGTGCCCGAATGCAGCGGCTCCCTCCCCCTTCTGTTTATCTTCCTATATGTGTGTTCTGTTTCATGGCTCCCCACTTCGTACCTCAATATTCAGCGCTGGAGATGTTCATTTGTAGAGATCCAGATGTATCTTCCTGCATCTCAGGCTGATTCCGTGGATATTCAGGCTGGTCTGGTACCTACCCAGCTCGACTTAGGGGACCAGCTGAAAAGGGGTCCCCTACTCCTCTGCCATCTTAACTCCCCCCAAGATTATTATTTATCCCTATTTTATGATGACAAAATTAAATGTAAAAGATTAAATGTTTAGTTCAAGAGAAAACTCCAGTGCAGCATACTGCCCAGAATGAAATCTAGCTCAACATGTGAATTCTGAGGACACAAGCATTCAGACCAAAGCAGTGCTAGACATTCACCAGTGAGCAAGATATATAGCCCCTATCCCATGGTCCTGTATGAGAGCCAGAGAATAAAAACAATTACAATACATTGGACTAAGTTTTATAAAAGGAGGTGTGCAGAATGTTCTGAGAGCAGATGGGAGGAGTATGGAACCCAGAGTTAATAGATAAGTTCAGGGGGGGCGCCTGGGTGGCACAGCAGTTAAGCGTCTGCCTTCGACTCAGGGCGTAATCCTGGCGTTACGGGATCGAGCCCCACATCAGGCTCCTCCGCTATGAGCCTGCTTCTTCCTCTCCCACTCCCCCTGCTTGTGTTCCCTCTCTCGTTGGCTATCTCTATCTCTGTCGAATAAATAAATAAAATCTTTAAAAAAAAAAAAATAGATAAGTTCAGGGAAGAATGCTAAAAGTAAATGAAATCTAGTTTGGCACCCCAAAAGTTGAAAGAGAGCTAAAGTATTGCAGGAATTGAAAAATAATCAAAATATTTACACATACAATGAGGTGGGAGTGGGTAGAAGGGTGGAATAAAAATGCAAGTCAGATTCCCAAAGCCTTGCCTTTCCATTTTAATGAGTTTGAAATTGACCTAGGATACTAAGAAGAAAGATGCCCTGGTATTTGGAAGCATCTCTGACTTCATGTCCTGTCTCCAATAAAAATTAGATGATGTAGCTGTGGCATATTACTTAACTTGTCACAACCTCAGTTTTTTCATCTGTAACAGATGAATAATAACTTATTAAATAATGTTGTGTGAAGCAAATAAGATAATAGATGAAAAGCACTGTGGAAAAAATGTGTAGGCATGTTCTACAACTATAACGTGCCATTATTGCATGAATGATTGTGAAGTGTGCTTAGGAAATGACACCAAAATTGAAGATAAAGTGCAGCAATATCCAAAGGCTACTCAACCAAGAGGATCTATGTTTTCTTCAGCACAGTTGATATATGGTCAAGAAGGAAGTCTGATAGCACAGCCAGTACAGTCAGCACATTCCCCTCCATCACAGCACATGGCATGGGTATGCAACTGGGGCTATTTCCAATTCCATAAAGGCCCAAGGGTATTCAGAAGGACTCTGATTGCTGAAGTCACACATTTTGCAATGCATTCATGCATGTTGGGAACATTCTACATTCAATCCTAAGAATGTTACTTTTCTGAATCAAAAGGATAACCCCGAGGGCCACATTAAGAAATGGTAATTATAAGCCTGTAGCAGATGTGTTAGGAACTTTGATGAATGCCATCTTTATCTATATCTATATCTTGTAAGAATGAAATGACTATTACCTCTATTGGAGGAACCTGAGGCTTAGATGAGACTAGTAGCTTGCCCAGTGTCATACCATCAATAAGTGTTAGATTTGGTATTTCAATCCATTATTTCTCTGACCCTGTATTGTGCAGAACCTTATGTAGTAAAATAGAGACTTGTACTTCTCAGTCAAAATGTTGTCACCAATGTAGCCAGTCCCAAATGATCAGTGCAATGTCAATGAAGACCAGGGAAAAAGACAAAAACTCTCAGTATTACTAAAAGTTAAGATGTGCAGATAGCATAGTGCTAGAATCTAGGAAGAATATTCATTTAATGTAAGATTCTATGGAGCTTGATTTAGAAAAATTGACCAACCTATGCCTGATGGCATATAAAGACTTAGACTCATGAAATTAATTTGAATCAACACAAGTTCAGCCAGGCCTTACCACCATGGGCCTCTTTTGGGAGGTCTTAAAAATGTATCCCTGTGTACCCCAAAGTTGTATATCACTTTTAAAGATAATAGGATTGATAGAATAATTCTATAAACAAAATTGGATTTTTGGAATTGGATTTTAGCCAGACATTAGACATTTTATTTTCGTCTGATGGGTAAGTTGAAGAAACAAGAGTTAGTAGTACCTTTAGTTTAAGGTGTAAATCATTCAAACTTGCACTTGGTGGGGAATATTTAATGGATTGATAGCCACCTGTACACCTAGTGTGAATTATAGTGACTGGTCTACATTACTATCCTTGAAGAGAACATTTTTTCCAAATTAGAGAATGGCATCTAGTGCGGAGTAAGAGCTCACTGATGCAGTTGCAGAATCAGTATCCTTCAAATACAAGCTAATATGAAGTGTCAATAGGCACAACTAAGGTTTCTGTTCTGAGATCTAAAAACTAAGTACAACAGTACTGGAGTGAGAATCACAGTTCATTGTCCTGCTTAGGGCTTCACTTCACAGAACACAGTGGACAGGAAGCCAGTAGACCTCCATAGGCCATGCCATGGAGGATATCAAAGTAGGCAATGACAATTCAGTTATTTCAATAGAATGACAGGGTCTATGACCTGGAAGTAAGGATTTCACTGTTACATACAAGAGTGTTCCCTAATCAGTGTTTCACCTCTAGTGAAACTGTTGCAAAAATTAGTCATAAGAGAACAGGCTGATTAAGGACTGAAGACCAAGTACATAATTAGAATGTCAAGAAATTCTAAGGAGGTAAGATCTTTAAACTGAAAAATGTGAGATTCTTCTCTTTCTTTCTATAGTAAATATACCTTCTTATAATGAGTAAAAGGTTGTTTGGCAATGTTGGAGTGATAGAAGAATTTGGAAGAACTTGCAGAGGCATTGTAATAATGTGTAAGCACCTCTATAAAATTCTTAAAATCCCCCTTCTGAACAAGACTTGGGATATCACATTGTTTGCTCTCATGAGGCTCATAGGCTCCAAGAGCTCAGTAAAGGGCTCAGTCTTTTAAATTGTACAAATGTCTCTGCCTTTTCCACATTACTCTGAAACCCCAAGAATCATACATATCAGAGAAAAACTCTCCTTATGGATAATGAAAGGCATTCAATAAATATCTGATGAATAAATGAATTAAAGTTATTAATGTTATAATGGAAGAAGAACAGAAATGTTCTTAAGTCTATCTTAAAATTAAATGGGGACATTAAGATTTGTTTTTAAAGATTTTTTAAAATTTATTTGACAGAGAGAGACAGTGAGAGAGGGAACACAAGCAGGGGGAGTTGGAGAGGGAGAAGCAGGCTTCCTGCTGAGCAGGGAGCTCGATGTCGGGGCTTGATCCCAGGACCCTGGGATCATGACCTGAGCCGAAGGCAGACACTTAATGGCTGAGCCACCCAGGTGCCCCGGACATTAAGATTCTAACTAAATATTTGTTGTATGTTAAAAATAAAATTGATACAGCAGAATAAGGGTTAAACTAGAATAACTTCCTATACTGAGATTCTTGAACTATAAATATTCATAATGACTATGGGAGAAGTTCTAAGAAACAATATCCCCCCCCCAGCACATACACACATACATGAGCCAACTGAGCCAATTATAGCTATAGGGAGGCTTCAGAATGGCCCTATGCCTGCCATAAAATCTTCCTACACAAATTTGAGCCCAGGTCTCTAGACTTCCCCGCATGATTTTCTCATCTTTCTCAAGTTCCAATTTTGAACCTAGTTGTGTCACATATTAAGGTACCCTTCAGTGCAAGTTATTTCACTCTGAAAATGTGTTGAAAGATTGAGTGCCTCAGGGGATATATTAGAGTTCTCCAGAGAAACAAAATTAATGTGTGTGTGTGTGTGTGTGTGTGTGTAGAAAGAGAGAAAGAGATTGATTATAAGGAATTGGCTCATGTGATTATGGAGGCTGACAAGTGACAGGCTTCAAGATCTGCTATCGGTTGGCAAGTGGGATACCCAAGAGAGATGTTGGTGTAGTTCTAGTCCAAATCTGAAAGCCTGAGGACTGGGAGAGCTGATGACCGACTTAAGTTCCTATCCTAAAACCAGCAGGCTTGAGACCCAGAAAGAGCCAGTTTTTCTTTTCTTTTTTTTTTTAATAATTTTTATTTTGTTATATTAGTCACCATACAGTACATCCCCAGTTTTTGATAGAGCCAGTTTTTCAGTCAGAGTCCAAAGGCAGGAAAAAATTGATGTCCTGGTTCAAAGACAGGCAGGAGGAATTCCCTCTTATTTGATGAAGGGTCAGCCTTTTGTTCTATTTAGGCCTTCAACTGATCGGTTGGATGAGGACCACCCAGATTAGAGAGGACAGTTTGCTTTACTCCGTGAATTAATTTAAATGTTAAATTCGTCCAAAACACCCTCACAGAAACACACAGAGTCATGTCTGACCAACCTCTGGGTGCTCTGTGATCTAGTCAAGTTGACACATGAAACTAACCATTACAGGGGATATAAAGAGAGTTAAAGTACCTGCCAGTTTATGTGTGAGGTTTATATAAGAGGAAGCTGGAGCATTGAAGGAGAGCTCTTCTCCTCCATGATACTGTCCTTCTTCCTTGCATAGTCCACTATTCTCCTATTAAAATTATATCTCCAGGAAAGAAAATACATTATTATTGACAATTCACATTGATTTGCAGTCTTTGATTTTCCTCAGTCTTGGGTAGACAGAGGACAATGCCCTACTTTCCTCGAAAAAAAAAAGGCATGCGGAAGGGAGCACATTGCCTGTAAAGGCATTTCAAACATTAGCTGATTAGAGTAAAATGTGTTTTGTCAGGGAAGGTTTTTATTTCTTTATCCTCTCAGCAAGGTCTAATACCCTCGGTACCTGTTGGAGCCTGTCTGGATAGTTAAGTGGTTTCAGATTGTATACTACATCAAAAACCCCCATTAATTCCTTATATTCTTTTATTTTATTTTATTTTATTATTTTGCTTTGTGTCATAAATCTCTCAACTTATACTTGGCAGTGGAAATGAAACCAAAACTGACATTTGATACCAAACACATTGGCTAAACCATTCCCCCCAGGTTACCAGATCAGAAGAATAGTCAATCTCAAAAAAATTCAAAGCCACTTCTATAAAAGCTTCCCAACCTTAAGGTCTTTCTTTCAACATGGTTCCAGAGGGATTTATGCTTGCAAGTTTTATCTTTCTGAAGAAAAATAACTGCAAAGTAAGCAGTATCTAAACAGAGTATACAGAACTGAAAGAAAAACAAACAGAAATTAGGAGAACTAAGAAATGAGACTTTCAGGGAAAAGCTAAACTCATATGTTATTCAAAGGAAGAAAAACAGTTGGTGTGCCTCAGAAAAACCTCTTTAGGAATGTGAAAGAAATGTATAGAGCAGTATGCCACATCAAGAGGAATAAAATACTGCTCATAAACATCTCTGATTCTTATTAAAGTAAATATTATCTCTTTTGTTCAATTTTAAGAGGCAAATTTATTTAAGTTTTTTTTTCATTCAATTTAATGACACACAGCATTTAAATTTACATAATATAAAATGCTGTTGTGATAGGATATTTGGCTTATTATCAGTAATGTTCCCAAACATCATTTATTACTTAAAGGTGGATTTCCTAAGCAATTAGGCATGGGAGAATTCTAATTAAAAATTAAATCAGTGTTCAAATAAGCATAATCGAATAATCACTGTAATCCTCTGAAACACATTAACAGCTAGAAGAGTATCTGGTTTTATCACATTTTTAAAAATCTCATCATCTCTATAGTAAAACTCCTCTGAAAATACACTCAGAAATCACCTTTATTGGGAGGCTGTCTGAGTAATACTTTGAACTAGAGTGGTTGCATGTGTGCTTTTGTGTTCTTCTTATTGGAAGGTAGAAATTACAATGTCAGTAAATCCAGTACAAGAATGAAGCAATTCCAAGGAGTACAAGTAGGATTGGGGTAGGGCTGGAGAGGAGGGTTTCTCAAGTGCCTTGAAGGTTTGGAAACACAGTGATGTTAAGACATCCAAAAGAGTCCTACCCTACCTCATCAGAATTACCAAGGAAAAAGGTACGTTAGGTAAAACAGAGTAAAACAATCATTGAGGGAATAGAATACTCTGGATCCAGACTACTTGGTTTCTAGGCCTGGTCCACCACTTATTAGCTGTATAACTTTGGATAAGTTCAAGGAACACTTCAAGGGTTGTTGTAGGGATTAAATGAGCTACTGTATGTAAAGCCCTGGAATGTTACCTGACACATATTCAGTACTCAACTAATCTAAATTACTATTTGGATGGGAGGCTGGCATATAGCAGAGGACTGAGTAGGATCAGAGTGACAGTCCTGGGCCTGCTGCTTAATCCTGTGTGACTTTGGGAATGTTGTTATACCTCTCTGAGCCCCTATCTGCTCATCTTCAAATGAGGGTAACTTCAGTATCTATGTCACAGGTTGCTAAGCAGATTAAATGAGATGATGAAGGCTGAGTTCATAACTAAGGAGTTAAGTGTCAACTCCCCCAGGAAGGGGTAGGTACACCCCAATTGTGGCACAGATCTTTGGTACTCTCTGCTTTGTACTTATTGAAAACCTTTAAGCATGTACTGCCTTTTTGCGACTATGTTTATTGGCAATATTCAAGGAAATTTTATTCACCTCTTTTTTCTTTTGCATGAAGTTAAGCACAAAAGGCAGTGCTTCCAAAGTCCTCCTAATAATATGCACTGGTTTGTCAAGTACTGCACCTTTCAACCAGTTATATTCAGGCACCCTAGAAAAGGACCACATGTTTTCATCTCATTTTCTTGGCTGCATAAATTTAGAGTTTATTAAATATAGTCAAATGCAAGTGAATTAATTGCCTATGCCTCATGGAAAAGAAATGGAAAGGATTTTCTATCTCTGCTTGCCCCCTCACACTATACTCCTTAAAGTGGTGACATCACTTGGAACCACATATAGCTTTTACCAGCTATGGTATATGGCAACAACTAAAATGGCATTTTATAATAGTTCTACATACCAGTGTGTGTCAAACCAGACTGACCCAGAAAATGCTAGCAAGAGATGAGTTCTGACCTGGGTGCACAGTGAGGGCTTTGATTTGTCTCATCTGACTGTTAAGACTGTAATTCTGACTTATCTCTGTCATTTGGACACTTTCTGCAGAGGAAACACAGCCAGGCCTTGTCTCACAGACCAACCATTGGTCAGGAGAAAGGATTTCAACTGATACCAACGTGGGCAAGATTGCAAACAGAATCAAAGTAAACCCCATGTGGGATTTGGAAGAGACCCCTAATCTCCCCAGTCTCCCTCAGGCCCTCCTCAATCCTGTCCCTCTGATGTTTTTAGGTGCATTAAGCAGGCAAAGGGAGGGAATAGTTTTATCCAGAGGCTTTAGGTGTTAGGTAGACAAAGGCCAAGAGCAAGGTAGCAGATAAATGGATGACGAGTCAGAAATTTGGCAAATTCTGCTTTGATTTGGCACTGAATCCTCCTACAACTACAAGCGCTTGGGAAAGGATCCTGACTTTAGCTGTTTTTTAGCAGGGAACCTGGTCACACCACGTCTGAATTTCTGACCTAGATCACAATTGTGATCTAATATTTCTGTGTTGTTTTAGGTTAGTTATACAGCAATACAGAACTGATACATTCCCACATACTTTATACTTACCTTTCAGAAACTTATCTAAGCTCCATGGAAAGCAGGGACTATATATATCCTTTATTCCCTCTTTTGTCTCCAGCACCCAGCCTAGTGTCCACAATATAGTAAATGCTCAATAAATATTTGTAAATGAATATGTGCATTATTAGTCCACCCTTTCAAATCACATTATTTTTAATTCAAACTTGGGGAGGTATGCTGTTTTCATTTACATTAAATTGTTTTTCCATTCATATACTTTTTTCTTTATCTAATGTTTTTCATCGAATTTTTTCATTAGCTTAAATAAGACTGAGACCGCTCACCTACAGAGTCAAGGGGCATGGCCATTGTCCATGGAGTACACCCCACCCACTCCTTGTTTTCTCTGTAGTGTCTGAGCTCTACAGTCAAGTTTTGAGCAGTGTACTGAGTTCATGCATTCAAAATGAATTTACATGGGTGTTCCAGGCCACTTGGAGCAAAATGATTTATGATGTTTCTCTTGGAGAAGCCTTCTTTTCCACCCCTCTCCTCCCCCCTCTTCGAACATTCCTTTCTTATCTGCCCTGTGATTGTCAATTCAACTGTGCCAAGGAATATCTTGATGAATACACTCACCCTTCCCATTGCCCAAGCCCACCCCACAGTCTTTGCTCATGGGAGTCTCCTTTGACAGTAGTGATCTTTGACATCTTCACTGAGTGAAAAATTTCATCTCATCCATCATGACCTATATTAAATGTCAACTCTACTTTAAAACTCTCCCAGGTAGTCCTCCTTCATTATTTTAGGTATAGTACTTTTGTTTCAGTGATGCCCATTCTATAAGAGCTGTCTGTTTACACACATAAGAAATCCTCTTTGGACCATGAGTCCTTCAGGGTTGCGAACAAGCCCTCATCCCTAGCACAGGGCCAGTTCCTATTAAGTGTTTATATATTCACCTATCATTTTATCTTTGCTTATAGTTGAAATGATCTAAAGCTAGAACTTCAAAGGGCATTGATGTGTTAGATAAGAAACCTTGAAAGCAGTAAGCCGTACTCCTTGATGTAAGGAGAAATCTTCTTGGTGACATCAAGACTCTTGAGGCAATATGAACGGACATTATAGAGTCTTCTCTAACTTCACTCATGAGAACTTGGTACCCTCAGAACTTCCAACAAAAATTTATCAGCTCCTGAAATATATTTTGAAAATCAAGAAATCTTCTCATGAGAGTATAGCAACATTGAAATATTTCTGTGTTATATACCAGGTGGGGATGAGGTAGTGAAATATAGAGAGCAGCTAGGTAAACATGACCTGATACAGACTGAAGTTAATATATTTGGGCATATGATGTAAAACAAAGATCTAATTTATGCTTTTCTAAATAGGCCAAAACAATTTTATTGAATAACAAAAATATCTAACTTTTAATAACAACTTACTATGTGTCACATGCTTTATAGGCTATATTTAATTTAATCTTCATGGCATCTCTGAGGTAGGTAAACATTATTTCCATTTCATAGGTTAAGCCAATGAAGCTTGGAAGGTTATAACTAAAACAAGTTTACATGGTTAATGACTGTGACAGCCAGCACTTATATCTAGGCCTGACTATGTTATGTTCTCGTAGGAGGTGAAAAAGATATGAGTCTACACTGATGCAGTGAAGCTGCTGAAGGTGCCTGGGGCAACAGAGCTTGAACTGGAGTGCCACCTTATGGGGTCAGATGCTTGCTAAACTGCCCCCCTTACCCATTAGAGAGAACTAGACTAGCCTGTCTGGGCTAGAAATTGTCAGAAAATGAATATTCTATCTTCCTTCCATTGTGCTAGTACAGGGTTTCTTAATTTTGGCATTATTTACATTTTGTTGTAGGATGCTGTGCTGTACATTGTGCTAAACTGATATTTAGCAGCCTCTGTTGTCCCTACCCACTCAATGCCAGCAGCACCTCTCAATCAGTTGTGACAACCAAAATGTCTCCAGATATTGCAAAATAACCCTGTAGGGGTTGGATGGGGTGGCAAAATCACCCTAGGTTGAGAACCACTATCCTAGTAGAACAAACACTGAAATAGGAATCAGAAGATCTAGGTTCAAGTCCTCCTGCAAATAACCTAATCTTTCATTTTTAATATTTTTTTAGTATTTTAAATTTTAATTTTTTTACAATGTAAATATTAAATATTTAATATGTAAATATTAAACACCGCACTACTGCTCAAGCAATGGGCCACATAAGAAATCAAATGGCAAATCAAAATATGCCTCAAAACAAAAGAAAAAGAAAACACAATATTCCAAAACCTATGGAATTCAGCAAAAGCAGATGTTAGAGTGAAATGTATGCACTAAATGCTTGTATAAAGAAAAAAAAGTTCAAATAAACAACAGTACACCACAAGGAACTAGAAAAAGAAGAAACTTAGCTGCAATTCCATAGATGAAGGAAATAACAAAAATCAGACATAAATAAAATAGAGACCATAATAAACAGTAACATAACGTTGAAAGTAATGACCAGTTAAGAAAAAAATAAACAAAACTGACAATGCATTAACTAAGAAAAAAGACTCAAAAACCAAAATGAGAAATGGAAAACAATATAACAAATAACCATAGAAATACATAGTATGATAACAGATTACTATAAACAATTATATACTAACAAATAACTTAGGGAAAAAACAGATAATTCCTAAAAACGGACAAGATACCATGATTGAATCATTAATTTTGAGCCAAAAAATAGGAGATCTTCTTCAACTAATAACAAGAATCGAAGTTGAATTAGGAATCAAAAATCTCCTACCACAGAAAGTCCCAAGACCACATGGTTTCATTGGTGAATTCTACCAAACATTTAAAAAAAGTGATGACAATCTTTATCAAAATCTTACAAATAATAGAATAGAGGGAACACATTCAAAATCATTCCATGAGGATGGTAATACCCTGATACCAAAGCAGGATAAAACCCATACAAGAACAAAAAAGTCTGTTTTGTCCTATATTAAGTAATACTGCTCCAATTTTCTTTTGACATCCATTTGTGTGATAAATGTTTCTCTACCCTCTCACTTTCAATCTGCAGGTACCTTTAAGTCTACAATGAGTCTCTTATAGGCAGCATATAGATGGGTCTTGTTTTTTTATCCATTCTGAACTCTATGTCTTTTGATTGGAGCAGTTAGTCCATTTACATTTGAAGTAATTATTGATAGATATGTATTTATTACTTGTTTTGTCATTGCTTCTGGAGATTTTCTCTGATCTTTTGGTCTGTCCTTTGCACACACAGAGTCCCCTTTAATATTTCTTACAGAGCTGATTTAGTGGTCATGAACTCCTTTAGTTTTTGTTTGTCTAAGACATTTAGTCTCTCCTATTCTGAACAATAGCCTTGCTGGATAGAGAATTTTTTGCTGCTGATATTTCCCATTCAGCACTATGAATATATCCTAACACTCACTTCTGGCTTGCGAAGTTTCTGTTGAGAAATCTCCAGCTAGCCTTATAGGTTTTCCCTTTTAAGTCAAGGACTTCTTTTGTCTTGCTGTTTTTAAGATTTTTCCTTTATCACTACATTTTTTCAAATTTAATTCCAGTATGTCTTGGTGTTGGCCTGCTTTTATTTATTTTGATGGGAATTCTCTGTGCCTCCTGGATCTGGATATCTGTTTCCTTCCCCATATTAGGGAAGTTTTCTGCTATTATTTCTTGAAATAAACTTTCTGCCCCCTTTTCTCTCTTCTTCTTCTGCGACTCCTGTAATATGAATGGTATTACATTTGATAGAGTCACTGAGTTCCCTAAGTCTGTTCTCATTATTATGTAATTATTCTTCCTCACTTTACAGCTTTATTATTTTGCATTATTTTGTCTTGTAGGTCACTAATTTGTTCCTCTGCTTCTTCCAGCCTGCCATTCATTGCATCAAGCCTGTTTCCAATCTCATTTATCGTATTCTGCATCTCTGATTGATTCTTTTTTTTAACCCTTTTATGTCTGTCATAAGGGTGTCACTGATGTCTTCTTTTCTCAAGCCCAGTGATTATCCTTATGATTGTGCTTTAAATTCCCCCATCAGGCATGTTACTTATATCTGTTTTGCTTCAATCTCTGGCCATGACCTCATCTCGTTCTTTCAATTGGGATAAATTCCTCCATATTGACATTTTTATCTAAGTCTCTACTTTCTTCTGTTTGTTAGAAATGCCAGCTATGTCTCCTGCTCCTGAAAGTAATGGCCTTATGAAGAAGAGGTCATGTAGTGCCCAGGGCCTGGCACTTCAAGGGGTATCTCCAGTGTGTGCTATGTGCACTTTGCTGTTGGGTTTTGGCTGCTGTATTCCTCAACCAGTTTTCTGCAGAAGCTCTCCTTGCCTGCTGTGGACAGTATTTGGTCCCTGGCCTGAATGTGGTGAGTTTTAACGAGGTAGGCTCTAGTCAGAGTCCATCAGAACTGAGGCCCTGCAGAACCGCTGGTCAGGAAACACAGTGTGGGCAGGGTTTGTGCTGCTCTTCTGGGAGAAGGGCCTGCCACTCTGGGATTGAGGCAAGCTTGATTGAGAAGGGCAGTCCCGCCAAAGCACTGGGAGAGGGATTGTTGTAAGCAAGTTAGTCAGCTAGTATCCACACTAAGCTACTTCCTTCAGGTGGCTCTGTGTTTATGCTGAGAGGTGCAGGAGCTTTCATGGTACCAGTCAGCTCCTTTGTTCCTAGAGAGATGCTGCCTCTCAGGGAAGTGCTCCTGGAATAGGGAATAATCTCCCCACTGTGTGCCCCAATCATTTTTCAGATCTCTGTTTCCACACTGTCTGCCCCCGGTTTTGTTTGCTTGCCTTCTCTCCAGGAGCAGAGCAGTACCCTCCAGGTTTTATCTCAGCCAATCCTGCTCACTTTTAAAACTCCAGGCTTTAAGTACCACTGGTTGCAAGAACTCAGGGAATTTAGCTCCTCTCATTTTCTAAGCCACTGGCTTTGTGGAAAGTTCTCCTTGTGCATTCCCCTATGTGTTCCTCTCTCTCACTCGCTCTTCTCGGCAACCATGGCTCCTTCCTCTCTGTAGCATGTGTGGTCCATTTCTCCCTTAAGCCAAGTCTCCACACTTCTTACCTTCTTCAGTGTGTCCTCTACTCTCCCTTCAGTTGTGGAGTTTGTTCTCAGTCATCAGGCTGATTTCTGGGGTATTTAGGATGACTTGATAGTTATCTAGTTGTGTTCATGGGACAGGATGAGCCTAGGGTCCTCCTACTCTGCTGCCATCTCTGATGCCTCTTTACCTAATCTTTCTAAACCTTGGTCTCCTCACCTGAAAAAAAAATATTGGTATATGTTCTATCTCTCCTAGGACTGTTGTAAAAGCAAAAATACAAAATTAAAGTGAGATAATGGGAAAGGCCCTGGACTGGATATTGAAAAAGCTTAGTTCCAGTTCTTGCTCTACCTCTAAGCATATCATTTCACCCTTCTGAGCCTATACTGAAAATTTGTATTATTTTTATTATCATTATTGCTGTTATTGATATTTATTTGTCTTGAAACATTTCTTTCTCATAGAACAGTGCCTCATTTCTCTTGGAGAATGATGTTTTCCCTTATTAGGTGTGGTCACAGCCTGATGGTAAACCCAGGTGCCACTTCCTGCCACAGAAGCCCATCAGGCAGAGCCCTCCTCTCATTACTTCTGCACAGCCATGAGACCAGTATGTGAGCCAAGCTTAGCCCATGTGCTGCTCTTGCTCAGAGCTTTGACTCTTAATCAAGGGAGACAAGGATGGAGGTGCTGCTTGAATCTCATTGCACCCTCCCTAAGAGAGCATCCCATAGTTTTATCTTCTAGCCTTCCAGAATTGTCTTCTTCTATGGTGGGTCCTCCAGTTTTCCTCTCAATTCTGTGAACTCCTATCTTTCTGTCTCAGAGCCTGCTGATTAGCCCTGATTATATGTACTTTTCTTCTTCCATAGTAATTGTAGTCCACGTTTTAGTTTGGCACATTGCCATCTAAAGTAAAACTCATATTTCTCAGGTTCTTTAGGCAACTAGATTAGGTTGTATGATTAAGTTCTGGCCAACGGGATGTAAGCTGAAGTGATGTGTGCAAATTCCAAAAATTATCCTCAAGAAGAAAGGCCATGCATTCTTTTTCCTAAGTTTTCCCCACTGATTAGAAGGCAGACATAATTCCTAGAGCTCCAATGAGCATCTTATACCATAAGGTAATCTCTGGGATGGGAGTTCTGCATGATGAAAGGATCTTGGTTCACTGACCAGAGTACTATGCTAGACTTGGATTGATTATTTTGAAAATTCTTGAACTTAAGAGGAAGAATGAACTTTTGTCTTTATTATTAGGATTGCTATTTTTGTTTTTGCATTGATCCTAACGTATTCACCATTTTGTTTCAGTTAGCCATGGTTGCTGTCTATTGCTTATGCCTCTTTCAGGTGAAGGTGATAGAAAATTCAATTCAAACTGGCTTAACCAATAGTAAAAAAAAAAAAAAAATATTGCCTTACAGAACTGTAAAGGCCTGAAGTAGCCAAGGATCCAGGCAAAATTCAATCAACATTTAAAACAATGTCACTGGTGACCCAATTTTCTCTCCCACCCAGCCTCCCACATTTTAACTTCACTTTCAGTTTTCATATGTTGATTGCCTTGTGTCTGCAGCATATTCTTATGAACTGGTAAGAATGGCTAAAGCAGTTTAAACCTTATATTTCAAGCCACATCTCCTCACTGAGAAAAGAGAAAGGGTCTCCTGCAGTAGCCTCTAAAGAAGAGAGGATGCCTGCCTCCCTCCCTCCCTCCCTCCCCTTCCTTCCTTCCCTCTCATCCCCAACCCCCCTCAACAACAACAACAAATCTCAGGAAATGTATCTTTATATTTCATTGGTTCTAACAAGCTTACAAGCCTGTCCCTGAGCCTATTACTGTGTACAAGGGTTCTATTAATCATGCCCCACTCCTGAGACTGGAAAGTGGGTCATTCCTACACAAACCATGTATCTTAGAATAGGTACAGTGGTTCCCCAAAGCAAAAGATGGGCTTATTTACTATAAAACAGGAATAGGAATATTTATCCTGCCTACCTGAAGAAGTTATTATGATGATTAAATCAATAACTTAGGTGAAGTTGTTTTGAAAATTATGAATTACTACATAAATATGAGATACTGTTATTGGTATTAGAGTGCATTGCTCTCTCTTTTTTTTCCCCACTAAACTTTCTTAGACTTTGTGATACTACGTTAAAAGCAGTAGCAACCTACAATTTCATAGACTTACTCAATTTTTCAAGGCAAACATTTATGATATTGTAATTTAATCCTTTCAACTACAATCGAAAAAAATCTCTTCCGGGGCACCTGGGTGGCTCAGTCATTGGGCTTCTGCCTTCGGCTCAGGGTGTGATCCCAGAGTCCTGGGATCAAGCACCGCATCAGGCTTCCCTGCTCCTCTGGGAGCCTGCTTTTTCCTCTCCCACTCCCCCTGCTTGTGTTCCCTCTCTCTCTGACTGTCTCTCTGTCAAATAAATAAATAAATAAAATCTTAAAAAACATCTCTTCCATTTCCTCTGATTATAGTTTCATAACTACAACAATGGTATGACCTTTCTCTCCCATTACAGTTTTAGATGTACTTCACTAATTCAAACTTTTTGGGGTAAGACTATAACTAGGAACTAAGAGTGAGCAGGTATCACTGCCGTCTACTCTATTGCCCCTTTCCAGCCCAGGGTATTCATTCAAGATAAAGGTATATCCATGTTAGACATGGAATTAAAATTCTTCAAATATATCCCAACACTTTGGGTAAGTCTAACCATGGATCAGGTGGCCCTGTGTCATGGGGTTCTGGATACCACTCCATATCCATTTCCCATCTCTCTCTCCTTGCTCTTTTTTCTGATGTCTTACTGAGCTTCTCTAGGTTCTTGACTTGTGCCACAAGTCTCTCTGTGGGCCAGAGTGTTGCCTTCATGTTTCTTTTGCCTGTAAAACCCATGCCAGCCCTAGCACCTGCCAGCACCATCCACAGTTCCATCAATTTATTAATCCTCATACTTGTAGCCCAGCTTAAATATCATTTTCTCATGTCAGCTTTCTCTCTGGAGCTGTGAGACCTTAAATGAGTCTCCCATTACCTGGCTCACTAGCACATTATGCTTCTGCTTTCACAAAGCTGATAGTCACTTGTTTAATTCTTGGAATTCCTAATATTTCCCCAAAACTTTGAGTTCAGGGAGCATGTATTTTTCAGCACTGTATCCTCAAAGAATAGCACAATGTCCAAAACATAATGGTGCTAAATAAATGTGTACTGAATCAATCAATCAGTGAATAAGCAAAGGCTTACAGAGTTTATTCCTAGAAATGAATATTATATTAAATTAGATAATAAAAATTACATCAAAATTACATAATAAAATGTAATATCACAAATGGCCACCTACTAACAGAAAAGTGAATAGGAACTTTGATAAAGGTTTCAGAGTATGAGGAATACTTGAACATTAACTTATACTCTGACATCTTCAGTTTGATGGGCTGTGTTTACATCTGTGACTTTCACCTTTTAGAATTTGAACATGTTATAATTTGTTTGATTTCATGATGCTCTCATCTTTTAAAATGATTTCCTTCTAATACAAGGGATTAAGGATTATTTCTTCTTTTGATAAGATTTGTCAGCATTCCCTGAGATAACTGATAACTCCCTGGGCTCAAAAAGCTCAGCACTGATATTCACTCAGCAAAATCTTAAGATATCTATAACCCAGCAAACCAAATCCAGCCCTGGGAGGTATGGATCCATGTCTTGGTTCTTTGATCTTAGATTTCTGTGGGAGAGAACAGTAAAGAGATAAAAGTGGGAGTGCAGGAACAAGCAGCCCAGAGCAGATCATAAACAAAGTCTGGGACATTAACAGATCTTGAAGTTGTCATTAATTTCAGTTCAAAATAAGACAGTTTTTCTTTGTCAAAGTTCTGCCTCTAAAATGGGATAGAAGAGGTTTCTAACCCAGGACAGGAATTCAACCATGACGGATGGATGTTTTTGAAAAACCATAAAGAGAGAATCTGAATACTAGGGTTGACTCAGGCTAATCTTTCAGGAGTCTCTTGTGACCCTTTAAATCTATTTTATAAGAGGAGCATTTTAAGTTGATTTAGTGAGATGTCTAAAACTTAATTAGTTATCAAATAATGACCTAATGGACCCTTTTTGAGATACAAGGTTGAGCCACAGCTCTAGCTGCAATGCAATTAATTTTAAATTTTATAAGCCATAAAAGGTAATCACAGCCTTACGAATCAACTAAGGTAGGAAGATGATATTTAGACGCTGCACTGACACCAAGACACCTAAAGCAGGTTAATTAGGTGGCAATTAGTAAGAAGAGTGTTAATTACCACACTAGTCTTATATTATGCAAATGAAATTACATTTTAATTAATGGTTAAGAAACCAAACAATTCAAAATGTATGGGCAATAATAGCAATTGGCATGTTCACAGAAGCCAAAGAAATACTCTCCTAAATAGGAGATTTTGATCTTGCTCTCGATTCAATAAGGTTATGATCACTTTCTCATTTCTGTGCATGAATTTAGAAGTGCAGCCCCATATTTTAGAGTTGACACCTCCCATATCAAAGGTAATTTATAACGGTATAAGCTAGGATTATGTATGAAAGAAGAAACTCATAGTTCATTTACTTCCTTCTCTCCTTTAGCACAGGGGGAAACGAGGACTGAGAAAGTATAAAAAACTTGGCTAAGTTTAAATGGTTAATTAGGGAAAAATCTGGAACAAGATTTCAAAGTACTGATATGAGGATACTTCCCACTATATACGACCAACAGTAAAACATTACTTACCATCAATAGAAGAGTAGAAGTTTTAAGAGTCTGGTTGTGGAATTATTCCTGTCTAGTTCTTTCACTTACTAGCTGTGTGACTTTGGGCAAGTTACTTTACTTCTCTAAACTTAAATTACCTAACTTGTAAAATGAGGATGAGTACTTACTAACATCATTCATTTGGAGGTATTTATTGAAGTAAGCTATACAGAGTTTGGCTCAGTGACTAGCACATTGTGGACACCCTCAAATCATTAACTATTGTTATTAGCACTGGTTTCATAAAAAAAATAAGTTGGTAAATATAAGGAGCTCAGAAAAGTAATCCTTTTTCCTCCCAGGAAGACATATTGCTTGAAATTCTCTTATTAAAGACCATTTATTTTGTACTTCTGGTTAAATGCAATGGAAGCAATGACACTTTACCTTATTTTCAGCTAACACTTTAGTGGGAATTAAAGTTCTAGTGATAACTGAAGACAGGGTGTCCAGTGACTTCACACTGCTGGGGTAAAATGCATGAGTGACTTGAGGCAAAGAAAAAATGGGATACAGGGATGTTGGAAAGAGAAATAGAACACAAGGTAAATGTTACTGTCTTCATCATTTTTCCAAGGATGTCTCACTGGGAAAATCTAGGTCAAAAGCTTTCCTCTAGGGGTAGAACCGTTGACATAGGAATTATTGGGTTTGGTGGTTTTATTTTCAAGCTGTGTAAATATGTTTAAGGATAAATAGTGATTTTTGGTTATTTTGACCAATATAAATAACTTGGCTAAAACCATACACAGTTGAGGCAAAGGGAATTGGGTTGGTCATGCTTCTGTTTTTGCCTGAATTATCAGTGTAAATGCAGTTTCCACTGCTGGCAAGGGGCTGATGCATTATAAGGAACTTTGCCCGTGAGTGAAAGTGACAGAGGAGAAATGAGCAGCTGAGGCTTTGCAGCGTTTTCTCTGCACGCGTAGGAAACCGACCATTTGAAAATCTTGTAAAAACCATGACTTACATGATTGTAACAATGGATTAGATTCAAGAAGGGAAAGAAGGAAGTTGGCACAGGAACTCCGTAAAGAGAGTAGCACAATTTGAACAATGCACGTATAACTGCATTTTCACTTGACATTTACACTGCTTAAGGCCAAATCAAACTGGAGGTTTTAAATGTGGTTGCTTCCCTCACTTTATTCTACCTTTTTAGCTTTCTTTAAGTGCCACCACTCACTCTCAGTTATTCTGCAGATTCTTCAAGTGTATCTCATGCCAACTTCCTTTCTTCTAGAACACTGCACTCTGAACAACTTCCCTGACTGACACAACTAAAAAACTACTATGGTGGTCCCTGCTTCCTGATACTTATCCCTCGTGTGGACAGGGTCTGTGGTTTGCTTCTTATCCTAGAATATGGCAAGTCACTTTTGTGATTTTGTTATACAAGACTGTAACATTCATTTTGTTAGGAGTCTCTTTCTTTTGCTGTTTTCAATGAAGTCAGTGGTTATGTAGGGGAGATCCATGAGTCAAGAAACTGAGGGCAGTCTCCAGGCAAAAACCAGCTAGAAAGTGAGGTCAGCTTCCAAGGGACAACCAGTAAGAAACTGAAGCCCTCAGTTCTGTAACACTCAAGGACCTGAATCTTGCTAATGGCCACCAGAGCTCAGAGGTGTATCTTTCCCTGGTTAAGCCTTTAGATGAGAACTGTCCCTAGTTGACATCTTGGTTGCAGCACTATAGGGGACCCAGCTAAGCTAACTTCCTCATGACCTACAATAATTGTGAGATAATAAATGTGTGTTGTGTTAATGTACTGCCTGTGATAATATTGTTATGCAGCCATAGATAAGTAACACGGTAATACTGAGTGAATTATAAAAATTATAGTTTTTAATGCATTGCCAAGCTGCCATAAAATTAAGAGACCCACAGACCTGAAAAACAAAGTGAAAATAAGAACCTTAGATAAAGTAGCCTTAAAGCCAGATTTCACTATGAGGAATTATTTGGTACCCTAGAAATGTTTTTTGCTTTGATTATTGCATTGGGTACTGAGGGAAAACAAAACAAAAATGTAGGGCTTTGCCACATAGGGAAATATAAAATAGGACACCCTTGAAAAAAGAGCTAACTGCATCTGCTATGTAAGGAAAAAAAATAAATAAATAAGAAAAAAAAGAGCATAATAACGAAAATTGCTTCTCTCACAGTTGGCACCTACTGGAATAAAAACAAATAATCTCTTCTAAGAATTCCTAAATGCATCATGCATGCATTCCTAAATGCAAGTCTGCACCATGTACGTTTTTGATCTTATATAGTCTGAGAAGTCTCAAATAGATTAGTTTAAGCAAAATAGGTAGTACTACAGGAGATGTTTAGAAGTAAATGTAAATCCTGAATTTAAATCTAGGCATTAAGGAATTCCAATGGATAAACTTCCAAAGGAAATGAGCAGTCATAATTTAGGAATTACAAAAACATACAAGGAAATAAAATGTAGTGAGGGAGAACCAGAGAAAACAATAGCAATACAAATAAGAACACAAAAATATATTTTATATAAAGTTATTATATAATATAATTATATAAAATATATATAAAGTATGGTATAATATATATATAATATGGTGTGTATATATATATAATAGTGGTATGCAATTAAAATAGTACTTTAGAAACGTATATGCCCATAAACCTCATGTTATAAACAAAAAAATGTTTCAAAATTTATAAATTGAGGGCACCTGGGTAGCTCAGTCGTTAAGCGTCTGCTTCGGCTCAGGGCGTGATCCCATGCTCCCAGGATCTAGCCCCGCTTCGGGCTTCCTGCTCCCCTGGGAGCCTGCTTCTTCCTCTCCCACTCCCTCTGCTTGTGTTCCCTCTCTTGCTGGCTGTCTCTCTCTCTGTCAAATAAATAAAATCTTTAAAAAAATTATAAACTGGGCATCTAGTATATGAAGTTATAAAAATTACTTCAAAATAAGTCCAAAAAAAGTAATTAGGAAAGAGGGCTCATAGTTAAAAGTTAATGGAATAAAAAATAAACATAGGATCAATAAATCTAAAAGTAGGTTATCTTTAAGAGATAATAAGCTTGATATTGACAAAATCAGTAAGACAGGTGTTGGCAAAAATGTGAAGAAATGAGAACTGCACATTACTAATAAATGTACAAATTACTATAACCATTCTAGATAACATGTGATTATTACGTACTGAAGTTGAGTATGTTCATGCTATAAAAGCCAGTAATTCCACTTGGATATATATTCCTTAGAAAAAAGTATCACATTGGGTTCCTGGGTGGTGTGGTCAGTTGAGCACTGGACTCAATTTTGGCTCAAGTTGTGGTCTCAGGGTCGTGAGATTGAGCCCCACATTGGGCACCATGCTCAGGGCAGAGTCTGCTTGAGATTCTTTCTTCCTCTCCCTCTGCCCCTCCTGGTCATGCACTTTCTCTCTTTCTCTCTGTCTCTCTCACTCTTGCGCTCTCTCTAACATAATAAATCTTAAAAAAAAAAAGAAAAGAAAAGAAAAGAAAAAGAAAAAAAGTATTGCATCTCATAAGTCTAAGCCTGAGGAAAAAATCTTACAGGTATTATGAGGTGACATGTACAAGAATATCCATAGCAGCAATGTCAGTAAAAACAAAACACTTGAAGTAGTTAAAATTACCACCAATAATAGAATGAATAATTAGTTTGAGTATTTATTCAATGGAAAAGTGAATGGACTGCTAGTACATGCATCAACCTGGTTTAACCTTAAAGAGATGTTCATGCATAAATTTTAAACATTGTTGAGCAAAAGAAGCATATCTCAGAGTAATATAGTAAGAGATTTTAAAGCAAAAATAGAGCAGAACCAAATAATATATTGCTTAGGAATACCTACATAAGTGTTGAAACCTATAAAAAGGAGTGTGAAAATGGATAACAGAAAATTCACAGTTGTGGTCAACCCTGGGAGTTGGAGTGGGAGAGATACACAGGAAGCTACAAGGTACAAATAATGTCTGTCTCTTAATCTGGAGAGTCAAAACCAGATGGTCAGTTTATAATTAGCTTTAAAATAATAAAGACATATTTTAAACCTCTTTTATAAGTGCAACAGATTAAAAATTTTGAAAAGCTGTACTGAAGTTGTAGCCACTTCCACTTGGGATAGGTTACACTCTTCCCTTCCTGATCCTTCCCCTTGAGTTATGTTTATTTCTAAGTGCTCAGCTCTCTGAGAATGTAATTGGAGAGAAGCTTTGATAGGATTCCGGATACTTTGATGAACTACCTGTTTCTGGGCATTGCTGCCATTTCCCAGGCACTGACGATGTACAGAGGTGATGAGCACCAAAGCTGCCTTGCAGACTGGAGGGTTTTCCTTTCCCCACAATGATTTCTCTGAACAAAATTCAAAGAGTGTCTTTCTCCCCTACTTACCTGTACTCAGCCCCTCTGGATATCCAACAGTGTTGCTTTGCCTGATGAGTTTTAGTAAAAATGACACCCATATTTTGTGCTAACACCTCCTCCCTAGAATTAAACACAGAATCCATGGTGTGTACCAGGGGAGATATTTGAATCCAAAGAACTGAGTTTACTCTGATTCCCCTTTACATCAGAAACATTTGTTATTAACTGGACCATGCCACTCTGCTTCATTCCCTTTTTCCTGGGGATACATTTTCTCCTAGGGGATTTCAGTCTCTGGTGAACAGTCTCTTCTTCCATCAAAAATGCCCAGAGCTTTCTAAATGTTGGAGAACAAATCTTTGGTTAAAAATAGAAACCTGAAATACATGCAAAATACCTTGACCCATTATTTTCAGTAATAGAACATCAAAAATGTTCAAACTTCAAAGAATAGGAAATTAGTGAAATTAAGTATAGAATATCCACATAATAGAATTTTTCCACATTAATACTGGCTAGGAGAATTTAAATAAATTAAAAGATGCCAATCATACAGATTTAAGTGTAAATGCAGGTTATATAGTATGAAGTCCTATTTGTAAGGTTGTGTAGTGTACATGTGTACCAGTATGCATGTACGTGTTTGGAAGAATGTACACAAAGATGTTAACAGTGGTTATTTCTGGGTTGTAAAATTATGGGTGATAATTACTTTCTATTAGAAAATAATACATAATTAGTTATTTGATTTTTAATTTCCCTTAAACAGTAACATTTCTTAAAGATATCGAAAGTTGAGTTGCAATTCTTACAATCTGATTTATGTATTTGGCTTTAATAAACACATAAAAATTAATGCTGGTTTAAGTATGGTTCCTATATTTGACCATTTTTATTAAATGGATGAGAATAGTTGAAAGAAAAATTAATAACATAAAATTCTAAACTGCAGTTATATTCATTCAAAGTTTTAAAAAAATCTAATTTTACTGTTGCTCAACATAAAAAAGGTATTTTTCACTATTTAATTAAAAGATAAAGTCCCAGTGCAAACACTGAGATTAGAATGACAGCATCATTTTTACTTTTTCTTACAGAAAAAAGGCACTAAGTCATACCACAAAAGTATCTTACTGATTGTGTTAATACTGATAATCAGATGTTTTTGTCATTGTCAAACATACGAAAAAACAAAAACAAACCAGAAAATTGGAATTAAGTAAATCTCCTGATACCAGCCCTGCCTAACCAAGACGATGTGCATTATTAATATTGATTTTGCGTTTTTTCCTTTATTCTTCCTATTTTTTGTTTTATTCTAGCAAGATCTTAAGTCAAATATAGAGAACAAAAGATTCTAAAGCGAAAAAACACAATTGTAAACTCACACCTAATTACATTGTTCTCAGGTCGAGTGGATCTAGGGGAAATTGAAAAACTTGCAGCTACGCGTGGACACATTTTGCCATTGTGCAAGAATAGAAGGTGCCAAATTAAAATCAAAAGGGGGGGACCCAGAATTTTAGAGCTTTGCCCATTGATGTGAATTCAAGTAAATATCCACATTTTGTAGTAGTATGTTAGGTGTTTGAGCCAGGCAGGTGACATGTGTCCTGTGATCCAGGGCAAGCCCTGCCAGAATTTCCTATTAAACTGTCAGTCACCATACACTAGATCTCAGAAAGGATGGAGCTGCACATTTTGTTTCCTAATTTGTTATTCCCCAGAATCACAGCACAAAATGCGCTCTCAAACATGAATGTCTGGTAATCATAATAAAAAAAATGACCTAATTTGTCAATATATAAGTAAACATGTCAGAGAAACACATACAATTGGGGAAATAAAACTTTTGTTCCACCAATTATAAATATATAAACATTAAAGTATGAATTAACAAAAATAAATAATACTATTCTCAGTGTCTCTTGACAGTACAAATCACAAACTGAAGTTAATTTGGATACTAAAATGTGCACTCCTTTTAATTACCTGTTCTTAGGAAAAAATGTTTTTTAAAAAGAGCAAGGTGTAAGATGTACAATTTGGATCATAGTCAATAGTGGTACAGAGAAGTCATTCCATATTTACTAAGCCTCTCAAAAAAGCCTTATTATCAGGCACTGTGCTATACACTGGATACACAATGGTGAGAAAAATAGAGAGGATCCTTATCCTTTAGTGTAGTGGGGAAGGCAAACTATTTTCAGATAAACAAATTAAAGGCTATAATAAGTGTATTTAGAAGGGTGGGATCTTTTTCTTTCTCATTTGACTCCTTCCTTTCTTTTACATTCCCATCTTCACTGCTCCCCAACTCAGTCATTTTATTTGTAAGAGAATATATTGGTAATATAGAAAAAGAGGACGGAAACAAAGTTATGGCATAAATAGTGGCCAACATTAGGAAGAGAAACATTGTTTCTCTTATAAATGATTCCCTCTGAAAATCTGGAAGAACCAGAACCTCCTCGTACAACAAAACCAAGGGGCTTCTACTGTCTTATGTCCCTGGGGACAGACGCACAGAGCAGGCTGGGTATATAACAGATGGTGTTTTGATGAGATGGAAACAAAGGAAGGGAGACCTTAGAATGGAATTCAGAGATACCCAGCTAAGGTGTGTGCAATACAGTGAATAACTTCTTTGTACATCATATGGTTCCCATGCAATAATAAAATACAATATTTTTCTTGGTTTTGGATCAAACATTGCAGGCATACCTTAAAGGCATCAAATGCCTAATCAGAAAGTTGGGGTGCCTGGGTGGCTGAAGTCAGTTAATTGTCTGCCTTTGGCTCAGGTCATGATCCCAGTGTCCTGGGATTGCATCCAGCATCTGGCTCCTTGCTCAGCAGGGAACCTGCTTCTCCCTGTCACTCTGCCTCTGCCCCAGCTTGTGCTCACTCCTGCCCTCTCTCTGCGAATATAAACTTAAAAAATCTTAAAAAAAAAAAAAAAAAGTAAATAGCTAAGACTGAAATTAGTGGGTTATAACTAGAGAAGACAGGGAGTGTCCTTTGAGGAAAGGGTGTTTCAGTTAGAGACCCAAATGATGAGAAGATTTCATTAGACAAATAGCAAAAGGTTGCACAGGTTAAAAGTGAGTTAGAGAAGGACAAGTTCAGGAACTAAAAAATGCTGGGAATTAGGGAGATAGGCACAAGAGGAAGTCCCTGAGTCAGACAGGGACAAGACTATACAGTGCCTTGAGGACTATATTCAGGACTTTATTCTTTACCTTGAGAGCAATGGGAAGCCTTTGGAAATTGCAAGAAGTGATGTGCCAGTATTGTTGAAACAATATATCAATACAATCATTCCACTACAGAAGAAGTGCACTACAGAAGGAGCTATAAGTAGAGGTGGGTGGGCAAGGTGGGAGGCTATAGCATTGTCCAAGAGAGGTACTGGCCACTTGTTAGCTGTAGAGGTAGAGAAAAGTAGACTCAAGAGGGTTTTGGGAGGTTAATTTGACCCCTGTGAATTGAGGATATAGAGTGTAAAAGAAAGGAAGAACATGAAGATTGATTAATAATTCCTGGCATGTGAATTTGGTTGAATGTTGGTGCCATTGGGTAAGATGGGGGAAATGAGTCCAGAGTAGGTTTGACAGGGATATCTTCAGGACAAACTTGAATACACTAAGTTGAGATGCCTTTGACATAAGATAACCAAATAGAAATGTTGACTGAAGCAGAATATTCAGATCAAGATTTGTGGGTACAAAGTCAAGAATAGAAGCAATTAAACTGGGAAAAGTTTGAGATCTGGGACATGTCTGCTGTCCAGGCAGCACCTTCATAGGCTGATGCTTAAACATCAAGTAAGAGGCCAATGGAAGAATAATCCAAGAGTTTCAGTACAACTTCTGCTCACTCTCCTTTTTTCTGCTGCCTCCCTACAAACTTCCATAAGATCCTGCCTAAGCATAAGGATTATTAGAACAGGGTTTTTGAAACTTCTAAAGCTTGATTTAAAATAATAATAATAATTCATCCATGAATTCACCTTAAGTAAGAGGCAGGGCACATTGCTAAATCAAAAAATGGGACCAAATACATGTAAGAAATTCAGTTAAGGACTGTGGGTAGGTAAAAAGAAGTGATAGCAAACATTCGGTAAGGTCTTCCTTTATAAGAACCACTATTCTGAGTATTTTATATATAATAACTCATTTAATCCTCAAAACAACACCATGAGGTAAGGAAATTTTTCTCTTCATTTCACGGATGAGAAAATGGAGGAATAGGGTGACTGTAACTTGCCCAGCTGTTAAGTAGCAGATCTGGTATGTGAAATCAGGCAGATTGGCTTTGGAACCCATACTTTCAATCATTACACTATTATGTAGACAAAGACTTGATATGTCTTGTGATCTAGATAAGAATATAATATATAAAAAAAAACCCAGAAAGGGTACAATAAATTGCAAACATTTATTAGATATTATTATTAGATATTAGTTACTTAGATCTAGGAAGCTCAGGAGATTCGGATGTACTGAAGTTTAAATTTTCAAACGACTAAGGGTGATATATCAGGATAGGCTAAGATGAGCTGCAATAGCAATCAACTCCAAAATATCAGCCACTTGACAAAGTAAATACTTATTATTAACACTGCATCTCCAACATAAGCATGCATCTCCTCATCTGCTCATTGTTATTCAGGAACCTGGCAGACAGAGGCTACATCTTGACATGGGCTTCTACAGTCTTTCAGAAGGGTAATAATAAGGGGAATATCATGCATAGGCTTTTAAAACATCCATATAGAACAGACAAATATCACTATAAATTCTGATCACATGTCATTGGATCAAAGCCAGCTATATGGCCACACCTAACTTTAAGGGGATGGGGAAGTAAGATAAATGACATCAATATCCATGATTGGACTACTTCATTGGACTCACTATAAATTCTCATGATAGTGTCTCCCATTGCCAGACAACCCACAGCAAAAGGAGATGATGATTCCCATGCATAGTATTTCCTTTTCTTGTTTCCTTCTGTTGGATGCACTTCTAGCCACAGCACTTGAACAGAAGATCTCGAAGAACCATCACCTGCTTGGGTGCTACTGGAAATCAGGGAAATTGATTATAAAAGAAAAAAAGTACTCCAAGATGTAATGCTGAATATCAGTTCAAAGACAAGAAGAAAAAGAGAGTTAAAAGCAAAAACGAATGTATTAAAATGCAGAAAACAATAATCAATGCATCTAAAAGATGTTTCTCATTGCCAGTAACAAGATGCATTTTACTGTTGCCATGGTCCTTAGGAAGTACTGGAGTAGATTTGAAAGAGGAGAAACCCAGTCTGGCTGATTCCAAACTTTATGAGGGAAAAGTTATATTCTACTACCATACTACTTCTCTATACTTTTAAAATCAGAGGCATTTGAAAGAAAGACTCCTTCCAAATTCTAATTATCTAAGACACCTGAATGCATAAGGATCAGAGTTTTATTGAATATTATGGCATATGGATCCTTTTACTGTCCAGTACCAAGATGTCAGCAAATGACCATGAGGTAACAGAACTGCTACTTTGCAACTAGGAGAGAAAGGTTGAGTAAGACTCAGCAAATGAAGGCTATAATTTAACATTTTTAAGTAAAGCAGTGTTGACTTCTTACCCCAGTGTAAAGGGCCATACTAGCATTTTGCATAAAACTTTGTATTGAAGTGTAGCTGAATAATAATAATAATAATAATAATAATATAAATGCACTTCTGACAGTTGTAAAGAGAAAAATATATAAAAGTAAAAAAATAAACATAAAAAATTCTGGTTTCTCGTTCCACATATAAGGAGCTTGGAAATTGCCATTCTATCCAAACAACAAATAAAAAGCTGAACAAACTGAAAAAAATCAACTCTTTTTAGATCTGTAAAAGAAGTGAGGTCATAGGGCAAACCACTGTCTTGCAAATTAGAGTTATATAGGCAATTACAGAGAATCCAACATATCTGAACAGAAACTTCCACTCACTTTATGTATTTTACCTCCAGGAAGTCAGCCAGGTTCTCAAAGCAAATACTGGAGAAAAATCATAGTGTGGTTCTGGAAGGGGTGGGAGAAAGGAACCATTTTGAAATACATCAGAGCATTCTGTTCTTCTTAACAAGGAGAAACTCATTCATTCATTCATTCATTCAGGAAAAACAAATTAACCAGATCCTAGCCTATGGATGTTTATCAGACCCTAATGATCTAAGGGACGGGCAACACCCAGCTCCAGCCCACACTAGCCATCCTGTCCCACATAAGGGGAGGAGGAAAAAACAAAACAAAACTGCGAAGTTCACAGTCCAGAGGTATACTAAAAAAATTGAGATCTAGTCATAGGACTATAGAATATCCCCCCCGCCCACAACTAACCACCACATTACTAAAGGCCTATTTATAGCAGAAAAAAAGCATTTGACAAAATCCAACACCCATTCATGATAAAGACTCTCAATGAAATGGGAATTGAGAATCTCCTTACCTTGATAAAGAATAGCTACAAAAACCTACAGTTAATATCATACTTAATGATGAAAAACTAGAAGCTTTCCAAATAAGATCAGGAACAAGGCAAGAATGTTTATTCTTACTACTTATTTCAGTAGTGGACTACAATTTCTAGCTTTTGCAATAAGACCAGAAAAGGAAATAAGAGGTATACAAATTGGGAAGAAAGAAAGAAAACTGTTTTTGTTTACAGATGACATGATGTTCTGTAAAAAAAAAAAAATCCAAAAGATTGATGAAANGCTTTTGCAATAAGACCAGAAAAGGAAATAAGAGGTATACAAATTGGGAAGAAAAAAAGAAAACTGTTTTTGTTTACAGATGACATGATGTTCTGTAAAAAAAAAAAAATCCAAAAGATTGATGAAAACCTCCTGTAACAATTACACTAAGGTTGCAAGATATAAGGTTGATATAAAGGTCAGTCACTTTCTAAATAATAGCAATGAATAAGTAGAATTTGAAATTAAACACACAATACCATTTACATTAGCACTCCTTAATATGAAATTTTTCAGTACAAATTTAAGAAAATATGTATAAGGTCTATTTGAGAAAAACTACAAGACTTTGATGAAAGAAACCAGAGATCTAAAAAAAAAAATACAGAATTATTTCATATCTATTTATTAAAAGTCTCAGTATAGTCAGGATGTCAGTTCTTTCCAACTTGATCTATNTTTTGATGAAAGAAACCAGAGATCTAAAAAAAAAATAGAGAATTATTTCATATCTATTTATTAAAAGTCTCAGTATAGTCAGGATGTCAGTTCTTTCCAACTTGATCTATAGATTCAGTGCTATCCCAATCAAAATCCTAGCAAGTTATTTTGTGGATATTGTCAAATTGATTCTAAAGTATTTCTACAAAGGCACAGGACCCATAAGAGCCAACACAATATTGACTGGGAGGAACAAAGTTGCAGGACAGACACTACTTGACTTCAAAACTTATAAGTACAGTAATTAAGACAGTGTGGTAAGGGTAAAGTGATAGAAAAATAGACTAATGGAACTTAATTATATAGCCAGCTGAACTTTGTCAAAGGAGCAAAAGCAATACAATGAAGCAAAGACAGTTTTTTCCACAAATGGTGCTGGAAATACAGACACATGCAGAAAAGAAAGAAAAGCTAGATACAAAAATTAAGTCAAAATGGATCATAGACCTAAATGCTGTAAAAATCCTGGAAGATAACATAGGAGAAAACCAAATGACCTTGGCTATGGCATTGACTTTATAGACATAATGCCAAAGGTATAAGGTGCATAAAAAACTTTTAAATCTGGTATAGAATTTTTTATAAAAGCATTAAAAAGAAATTATAAGTCTATGTTAATATCTGTACAATACAAAAAGATCATTTGTGCTATCAATAACAAAAAAAAAGGCATGGCAGGATGTAAAGTATTACAGTTTTTATATGGGAGTGAAGCTAAGTTGTTATCAATTTAAAACAGATTGTTACAACTTTAAGACATCTTAAGTAACTGCAATAGTTACCACAAAGAAATTATCTACAGAATATACACAAAGGGAAATAAGAATAAAAACATATCACTGCAAAAATCAATGAAATACAAAAGAAGGTGGCAAAGGAAGAGAGGGAGGACGGAAAAGCTTTAAGACATACAGAAAGCAATTAACAAAATGTCAATAGGAAGTCCTCTATAACAAATTACTTTAAATATAAATAGATTAAATGCACCAATTAAAAGACATAGGATGGCTGAATGAATTAAAAAAAAAAAACCAAGATCCAACTATATGTTGTCTACAAGAGATTCACTTTAGATCTAAGGACATACATAGGCTAAAGAGAAAGGATAGAAAGAGTTGTTTAATGAAAATAGGAACCTAAAGAGAGCAGGAGTGTCCATAGTTGTAGCAGACAAAGTAGACATTAAGACAAAAACTGCCACAGGACTCAAATAAGATTATATAATGATAAATGAATTGATCTACCAGGAAGATATAACAATTATAAATATGTATACACCAAACATTAGAGTTCCCAAATATATGAAGCAAACATTGACAGAACCCAAGGGAGAAATAGAGAGCAGCACAATAATAAAAGGAGATTTCAAGGCTCCACTTGCACTTATGGATAGAAAAACCAGATAGAAGACTTGCATAATATTATAGACCAATTGGACCTGAGAAATATACAAAACATTCTACCCAACAATAGCAGAATACAAATCCTTTTTAAGTGCACATGGAACATTCTCCAAAACAGATCACATCAGGCTACAAAACAAATCCCAACAAATTTAAGAAAACTGAAATTACACAAACTATGTTCTCTGACCACAACAGGATGAAGTTAGCAATCAATAATAGAAGGAACAGAGGAATTCTCTTAAACAATTAGGTAAAAGAAAAAAATCACAAGGGAATTTAAAAAGTATCTGAAGAAAATGAAAACAAAAGCACAATATATCAAAACTCATGGGATGCAATGAAAGAAATACTAAGAGGGAAGTTTATAGCAGTAAACACATTAAAAAAGAAGAAAGATCTCCAATCAACAACTTAACCTTACATGTCAAAAAAGTAGAAAATAAAAAGCTAAACCCAAAGTTAGCAGAAGTTAAAAATAATTAGATCAGAGATGAACAGAGAATAGAAAAACAATAGAAAAATCAATGAAATTAAGGCTTTTAAATAAAGATCAACAAAATTGAAAAAATCTTGCCTAGACTAACAAAAAAAAATAAGAGAAGAGTCAAATAACTAAAAATGGAAATGAAAGAGGGAAAATAGCAACAGATGTCACAGAAATGAAAAGAATTATGAGACTATTAATAAGTATATGTCAATAAAATGGATAACTTAGAAGACATGAATAAATTCTTAGAAACACAAGCCACCAAGACTGAATCATGAAGAAATAAAACTCTGAACAGACCTAAAGCTATGGATAGTAAAACAGAAAAACAAAACAAAATGAAACAAAAACAGAACACCTCCCAAGAAAGAAAACAACAACGACAACAACAAAAAGAAAAAAGGAAAAAAAAAAAAAAACCAACCAGGACCAAATGGCTTCACTGAAGAATTTTATCAAACATTTAGAGAATAATTAATACTGATCCCCCACAAACTCTTCTAAAGAATTAAAGAGGAGATAACACATCCAAACTCATTCTATGAGGCTAGAATTACCCTGATATCAAAACCAGATGAATATACAAAAAAGAAAACCACAGACCAATATCCCTGATGAATATTCATGTAAAAATCCTAATCAAAATACTAGAAAACCAAATTCAACATTGTATTTAAAGGATAATACCTATGACCAAATGGAATTTCTGCATGGAACATGTGGATAGTTCAACATATAAAAATGAATCAATGTAATATACTGTAATAACAGAGTGAAGGAAAAAAGTCACATGATCATCACAATTGATGCAGAAAAGGCATTTGACAAAATTCAACTAACTTTCATCATAAAAACTCCCAATGAACTCACTATAGGGAAATATGCCTCAATGTAATAAAGGGCATTATGACAATCCCACAGTTGACATCATACTGAACAGTGAAAAAAAATCCTCAAACTTTTCCTCTAAATCAGGAACAAGACAGGGATGCCCACTCTTGTCACTTTTGTTCAACATACTACTGCAAGTCCTAGTCAGTACAACTAGACAAGAAAAAAATAAAAGACATCCATATTAGAAGAAGTAAAGTGATTTGTAGTCACAGATGACATGACTTATATGTACAAAGCCCTGAAGATTACACACATAAAAAAAATCTGTTACAACTAATAAACAATTTCAGCAAAGTCCCAGGATGCAAAATAAAGGCATAAAAATCAGTTTCTTTCTATATGCTAATAATGATCAAATTGAAAAGGAAATTAAGAAAACAATCCTATTTACTACAAGATCAAAAAAGATAAGATGCTTAGGAATAAATTTCACCAGGGAAAAGAAAGACTTTACCCTGAAAACTAATAAAAACAATTGCTAGAAGAAACCAAAGAAGGTACAAATAAATGGAAAGATATGTCATGCCTGTGGTTAAGAAGACATAATATGGTTAAAATGTCCATGTGGACTATAAGGAATAGTGCGGATGACCACAAGGGAAGGGAGGGAAAACTGAATGGGAAGAAACCAGAGAGAGAGAAAAACCATGAGAGACTCTGGACTCTGGGAAACAAACTGAGGGTTGTGGCAAGGGAGGGGTTTGGAAGTTAGTATAACCAGGTGATGGGTATTAAGGAGGGCACATGTTGTGATGACATTAAGTGTTATATGTATAACATTGAGTGTTATACACAACTAATGAATCGTAATTACATCAGAAACTAATGATATACTGCATGTTGGCTAACTGAACATAATAAAAATTTTTTTTGATACTATCAAAAAAATGTCCATATTACCCAAAATCATATACAGATTCAGTGTAATCCCTATCAAAATCCCAATGGCATTTTTTGCAAAAACAGAAAAAAATGCTGCCTGTCCTAAAACTAATATGGAACCTCACAGGATCCAAAACAGGCAAATCAAACTTTAAAAAAAAAAAAAAGTTGAAGCAACCCACTTCCTGACTTCAAAGCATACTGCAAAGCAATAGTAATTAAGATGGTGTGGTACTGGCATTAAGATACACACACACACACACACACACACACACACATTAAAACAGCCCAGAAATAAACTCTCATGTGTATGGTAAAATGATCTCAACAAAGGTGTCAGGACTTAACAATGGAGAAAGGAGCTGGTGTTGGGAAAACTAGATATCCACATGCCAAAGAAAGAAGTTGGACCCTCATATTACACTATATACAAAAATTAACTCAAAATGGATTAAAGACCTAAAAGTAAGACCTAAAACTATAAAACTCCTAGATGAAGACATAGGAGGAAAGCTTCAGGATATTGGGTTTGGCAATGATTTCTAGGATATGATGCCAAAAGCAGAAACAACAAAATGAAAAATAAATAAAAGGGACTATATCATACTTTAAAACTCCTGTACAACAAAAGAAGTAATTGACAGAGTTAATGAAAGGCAACATATAGAATGGAAGAAAATAATTGCAAATCTCATATATGATAAGGGGTTATTATGCAGAATATATAAGAAACTTTTACAACTCAACCACAGCAACAACAACCCAATTAAAAATGGGCAAAGGGCTTGACTACACATTTGTCCAAAGAATGTATATAAATAGCCAAAGAACATATAAAAAATGTTCAACATCACTAATGATTAGGGGAATGTAATTAAAAACTATTATGTTGCCTCTCATTCACCAGGATGGCCACTATCAAAAAAATTGAAAATAACAAGTCGGCAAGAATACAGAGGAGTTGGAACTTACATGCCCTGTTAGTGGGAATGTAAAATGGTGCATTAGTTATGGTAAACAATATGGTAGTTCTTTAAGAAATTAAAAATTGAATTAGCTGGGGCACCTGGGTGGCTCAGTCATTAAGCGTCTGCCTTCGGCTCAGGTCATGATCCCAGGGTGCTGGGATTGAGCCCTCCATTGGGCTCCCTGCTCCACTGGGATCCCTCCATCGGGCTCCCTGCTCCACTGGGATCCTGCTTCTTCCTCTCCCACTCCCCCCTGCTTGTGTTCCCTCTCTCGCTGGCTGTCTCTCTCTGTCAAATAAATAAATAAAATCTTTAAAAAAAATGAATTAGCATATGATCCTGCAGTTCACTTCCAGGTATTTATCCAAAATTATTCAAAGCAGAATCTTGAAGAGATATTTACACATTCATGTTCATTGCATTATTCACAGTTACCAAGAGGAGGAAGCAACTTAAATGTCCATTGACAGAAGAATGGATATAGAAAATGTGGCATATACATACAATGGAATATTATGCTGTTTTGAAAATGAAGAAAATTCTGATATGATGTTGAATTTCGAGGACATTATGCTAAGTGAAATAAGCATAATTTAGAGAATTATGTCTCTAATTCTCCAAAGGGAACAAAAGGACAAATACTGTATGATTCCATTCATATGAAGTATTTAAAGTAGTCAGAGTCATAGAAATGGAAAGTAGAAGAATGGGTTCTAAGGACTAGGTGGAGGGGGACTTAGCATTCAGTTCACTTAGAATTTAAGTGTTGCAAGATGAAAAAGTTCTAGAGATCTGTTGTACAATAATGTGAATATATTTAACACTGCCGAACTGAACACTTGAAAACGGTTAAGATGGTAAACCTAATTGCGTATATTTTTTACCACAATAAAAAATGATGACAGAAGAGAGATGAAAACATAATAAAGACATACCACATGCAGTTCAACAAAAATAAATTTGGAAAAGATGATGAAAGATTATTTTTCATATATATATACATGTATTAAGTAAATATATGTATGTTTATGTATACACATATATACATATATAAAGTATTAAAATAGACTCCAAAGAGGTAGATATTCTGAATGAACCAGTTATCTGGAAAGATAATGAAAAAGTTATCATTTTAATGATATACAAAAGAAAATTCACTCTTAGAAAGGGCTGAAGGGACAGATAGTTTAATGAGCAATTGCTCTTAAATTGTCATGGACCAAAAAATTCTCATAATACATAAATTTATCCAGAGCACAAAAAGAAATAAAGCCTTTCAATTTATTTACTCAAGCTTGCTTAATAAACCTGCTATGAAGCACAATAAAAGAAAACTGTATACAAATCTCATACCCTCATGTAGGATTTCTGTTTAATACACCAGTAAATCAAATCTAGAATACGAATAGAAAAATATACATTATGGAGTAGAATCGATTTTTTAAAAAGGATATTTTAGCACAAGGAAATAGGTTGAAGTAATTCACATAGTGTGATTCAAATTTCCAGATCTAGACTTAGACAGATGGTACTTGCACTACCAGCTCCACCGATTATTGACTTTTTGACCTTAGGCAAATTGCCTAATCATTCTGTGCCTGTCCTGAGGATTAAATGAGATAATGTATGTAAAGTACCTAGCACAATGCCTGGAAAGGCATAAATAATTAACTGTTACTGTTGGATAGGCACAAATAATAAAAAAGCATTTGATCCCATTTAACAACCATTCCTGATTTTTTAAATAAACTGGAAATAAAATAATAGTATCAGAATATGACAAAGACTGTGTTTCTCTCATACCATAAGGATTATGCTTAGCAATAAAACAGTAACAAACTTCCTAACACAGTCAAGAATAAAACAAAGGTGACATTTATTACCCGGAATTAGCCAAACTGCAAGGTTAAAGGCATGGTCCTCCAGATTGCTGTGTCTGCCCATTACTTCTAATACCAACAGCAAGGAGTTTGGTTCCAACTCCAGTTTTCGGAGCTCCGTTTAGATGTATAATTGAGCTATAATCTCTTGCTATTCATGTTCATGTTACTATCATGAAATCAGTTTGAAACTTTGCATTTTTTTAACGTTCTAAAACAGTGCGGATTAATATTAAAGGAACATAAATTCTCTTTCAATCAAAATGCCACTAAGTTATAGGGTGGTGCTGGAGGAAGATTTAACAAAATTATCCTAAAATATATTTGGAAAAAAATAAACAATGTGCAAAGAAATATTGAAAAAGAATAAGAGAGTTTACCCTCCCCCCCGCAAATAAAATCTGACATAAGAATAGAAATACCAGTGAAAGGGGCAGCTGGGCGGCTCAGCTGGTTAAGTGTCTGCCTTCTACTCAGATCATGATCCCAGGGTCCTGGGATGGAGCCCTACTCAGTGGAGAGCCTCTGCGTCTCCCCTGCTTATGCACCTCCTCTCTCTCAAATAAATAAATAAAATCTTAAAAAAAAAAAGATCAATGAAACAGAACAGAAAGCCCAGAAACAGTCCTTAGTAAGGTGATAGCATAGGATAAGGAAACTATAAATACATAAAAGATGAATTATTTAATAGATGTCACTGAAATGAACAGTTAATAATAATAAAATTATTATTGCTCTATCTCATACTACTAATCAAACTATATTCCAGAATGAATTATATAACTAAATTAAAAAGTAAAACAACTGGTAGAAAATTCAGATGAATGCCATGTATTATAGTGATGAATAAAACTCTGATTGTAAACTCAAAACATGCAAATAATAATGGAAAATGTTAATAGATTTTAAAACGTTAAGAAATATTTCCATCACTTGGAAGAATACATAAATAAGATTAAAGGACAAACTGGAAAAAATTACACTATATGAAATAAAAAAGAATTTCTATAATAAAAGAGCTCTTATAAATCAATAATCAAAAACTCAATGTTAAAAGGTGGGGAATGTATAAATTCAACAGTGCATAGAAGACCCCAAAACAATAAACATATGAAAAGTATTTATTATACTAGTAATACAAAAGCAAAAGTATGAATCCAAAAGTACACTATCACCTCAAAATCTGTAAAGCTTAAAAGAAAAATCTCAGGGTGGTAAAGGTAGTAGTAAAAGACATTCTTACATTGCTGATGGAGGTAATATCTTTAAATTGGGGATAATAACTTGGCAATACCTATATTAAGAACCTTAACAGTGTTGCATCATTTAGCAAATGGAAATTATGTTCTTAAAGTCCATGTGAGGAAATAGAACATTCATAATACAGTTTTAGTAAAAAGAGAATAAAAAATGCATGTGCTATCTAACGAATCAATTCAGTAAGAGAATATACCAAAGTGTAGACACTGGCTCTCTCTGCAGTATGGAAGTGCAGCTGATTTTTATGAAATAATAATACTTTTTTTCACCATAAAATGATTCAGTACTTGTTAGCCTTTTTCTTTTTTTACTTGTTAGTCTTTATTATTTAGTCTCATTACAAGGCAAGCTGTCTACTGAGGTGCTGATGGGGGCTCTTTTCTGTAAGAGACTGAAATAAAGTAGCCACTCCTTAGTATGCTAGCACCCATTCTGGAATGACAAAAACTCTCTAAAGAACTCTGAGGCTAAAATAATTTCTTTCTCTCTCTCTCTGTCACTGTAAAGTTTAATCCTTTTGCTGATAGGTAATTTCAGCACTAACTTCTCAAAGCTGGGCAGGGGCGGGGGATAGCATGCTTTCTCTGGACATATGTTCCTCATTATGTCAGTCCCTTTATAGCTCCCACTTCAGGGTGACCTTGAAAGGAAACACCCTGCAGAGCTAGAAGGTGGAAGTGTTTGCTAGAGAACCATGTTACAGTATTCAGTGTGTTAGAAGTTACTTTTTTTCTCAGAGGTGGTAAGGCAATTCTGTGCCTATAAAATGAGTAGAGATGCTTCTGTACATAAAACTTCAAAAGAAGTCCCACAAGTGCAGAAAAGTGCATCAACTTCATGTGGGTCTGAAAAGTATATAGGTTAAATACTCAGTAAATAACTGCAAAATGGATAAATGGAGAATGAATAAAGTACTGCAATCTTCTTTACCTGGTGTCTATTTCAGAGCTTTTTACCTTTGTTTTCTTTAGCATCACTTGGTGAGATTTTAAAAAAAAAGAAATATATATATTTTACGTGTATATATATATATATTTACATGTATATATACATTTACATATATATTTAAGTGTATATATATTTACATATATATGTATATATGTATATATATTTACATGTATATATATATTTATGTATATATATTTACATGTGTATATATACACATATATATTTACATGTGTATATATTTACATATATATATATATGTATATATATATGATTTCCCAGCCTCACCTACAGAGATATAACTGAATCTTGTCTGAATAGGGACCTGACAGGGCCTCCACAGACAGTTGTATAGGCTACTCACTGAACAAGGGTGCTAAGGTGTGGAGGCAAGTGGAGTCTGAAATTCAACCTGGGCTTCTGGAGTAGGCTACCTTTGCTGAGGAAGGGATCCCTTTTTTTTTTTTTTCCTTTCCTAATTCACACAAAGGTGTGCCTTATGAGCAAGCCATAGGGCTCAGAGATGCATCTTCTCGGAGGGAATACCTTTTTTCTATTCATACAAAGATGCAGTATAGACTCTTATAGTCCTGATTCCAGGCATCAGGATTTTGTTCAAAGTTCCTTGGGTAAAACCAATTAACAATTATGGTTAAAAACCATGGAGCACCATCAGCTGTTGCCAGCACTGAGTTCAAGTTTTTCTATGCAGAATCTGGTTCCTCTGACCAGATAACTGTTGCCCCTCTGACCTCTGAGTCTCCTGTCCACCTGAACTCCTCCTCCACTCTCACATAATCCCAATCACACCCTCTGACCACATTCGTTCTGTGAACTGTAGTTCTATAGTTTCTGTATAGTAATCAAGTTCAGTGTTTTGAGTGACATATTACATAGAACAACTTGCAGGAAACTGGACCATCAAGATGCAGAAATCTGAGATCAGAAAGGCTGTGGCTTCCCTCTAGCCCCATACTTGTCACAAAAGGAATGCTAGTCAGCCTGGGGAAGGTAATGGGTAAAGAATCTGTTACCGCATGGCTTTCAAAAAATATTTCATTGCTTATAAAAACTAGATCATGTCATTCAGATGAGTCCAACCAAATATAACATGTTTTTTATAATCTTCTATGTGTTAAGAAAACTGAGTTATAGGGGCGCCTGGGTGGCACAGCGGTTAAGCATCTGCCTTCAGCTCCTCCGCTATAAACCTGCCTCTTCCTCTCCCACTCCCCCTGCTTGTGTTCCCTGTCTCGCTGGCTGTCTCTATCTCTGTCAAATAAATAAAGTTGTGTCTGGAACGGGGCAGATAGTGACTAGGAAGAACTATGAGGGAAATTTTTAGGTAGATAATAGGGATTTAGGTTACTTGGTGTATGTATTAGTCAGAATTCAATGAATGGCTTAAGATTTGTGCATTTTATTGTATGTAAGCTTAGCCTCAGAAAAAACAGAAAATAACTATTGAACTCTACTTAATTTTCGAGTTTAGTCCTATGCATCCTGATGTGTTTAAGGATAAAGTATTATATTAGCTATCTATTGCTCTGTAAAAAATTACCCCAAAATGTGGTGCCTTAAAATGACAAATGTTTATTATATTAAAGTTATAATAGGTGAAGAATTTGAGAGCATCTTAGTTGGGTGGTTTTGGCTCAAGTTCTCTCAGGAAGTTGCAAATCAAGATAATAGGAGAAGCTATAGCACCTGAAGGCTGGACTGACATTGGAGAATCCTTTTCCAAGCCACTCATGTGGCTGTTGGCAAGAGTCCTCCATTCCTCATCATGCGGGTCTTTCTGCAGTGCTGCTCATGACGTGATAGCTGGCTTCCCCTAGAGTGAACAGTCCAAGGAAAACTGCAAAGCAAAAACCTTGGTGTCTGTCATGATCTAGCCTTAGAAGTCACTCACCATCATTTCTGATATATTCTTTTCTACAGACCAACCTTGATACAGTGTAGAGGAGGACTCACTTTAAATGCATCCAAGAAAGATTGATGGATGGGGATGAATAAATATATTGATAAACATGAGACAAAGCATATATTGCAAAATATTAACAATCTAGTATCTGCGTGGTAGGGTATATGGATATTCACTATACAACTCTTTCAACTTTTGTATATGTTTGAAAATTTTCATAATAAAGTAAACTCACTTAATTCTAAAGAGATATGAAAGACTGGTCTCATCTACATAAAAAGAGTAATCTATAAGAAGAACTCAGTGTAATTTGAAGGCAAAGATATTAGTGATGGTTAAAATAAGACATTGATGCTGTTCGAGGGGCTAGGTTGGGAGAAACGTGCGCATTGCATGACCAGCAGACAAGCCTGAGAAGCCTTAGAATGTATGCTCCCATCTAACCCCCAAATGTCATGGGGGACAGCAAGATACTTCCCATGTGGATAGGTGACACAGACTGTGGCAGAATGGAAGCTGCTTCAGGGCTGGGATTCAAGAGAAGACGGCAATTGCCGGTGTCACTGAAAACTGACATCTGAAGACCAGATCGGAACAGGGACAATTCAGTGGATGCTGGTGCAGATTAATAACAAACATCTAAATTAGATACAAACCGATACTCACACCTGGATCCAAGCACAATTCCAAGGACAAAAGCATTGGCAGTGATGTTAGGGAAGGGGGTACAGAAGACTGGCTAGAAATATAGGAACTCACAAGCAGTGATTAGTGGTTTTCTTTGGGCATTGGTGTCTTAAATATTTGTATGAGTCTTTCAAACTTCCAAAGGAGATAGAATTTTTTTATAATAGGCGTTGCTAATAATTTAATTAATTTTAAAAACATCATCAAAAACATCATACAGATAGGGAAATATCTTCACTTGGAAATTATGGTCAGTGTTATCACAACCATAGTTTTTTAAGAAGGTAATATGCCTTTTTTTTTTTTCAAAGGATACATTTCAAAGGATTTTCTTAGGAATCAAACTGTTCATACATAAAACACAACAAACAGTGAAGTGCAACTCCAAGGTCTATATTTGACTCTGAGTGCCTATTATAAAAAAAGAAAGTAACATGAATCATTCCATATGATTAAACCACATATTAATAGAGACAAACAGAAGCTCAAAAGCACGTGCACCCACACACAGACTCAAAGATGAAAATGGGAAGAAAAAAAAACAAGCCCAGAATTGCTGAGAAATGGGGAGCGACAGACACAAGCTAAAGATAGCGCTTGGTCTTTTGTTCTGTGCTCTGCCCCCATGGCCTCTCCAGAAAGTCTAGACAAGAGATCTTAGCGACAGACAGGAGAAAGAGCCATATGCAGACGGAGGAATTCACTGCAATATGTACAGGACAATTTGGAGACCTGAACTGCCCCACCCCTGTAATTGTTAGCAACTTAGATGAAACATCGTGCATCTGTGGTGATGTTGTTAGGGTGATGGCTCGTGCTACCTCTAAGAGGCCAAATCTAGCTCCCAGAGGTCTGTCTCACTCTTCAAGGAGGATTCAGGAGAACTGGTAACCTTGATCCAATGCACTTTGGGGAAAGTATAAACATCAAATGAAAAACAACCACTGAGTCTATGTTAAGGGCATGGTTTACTTTTTTAAATTTTGTTCATAAAATATTTTACTTCTCTTCCCACTTCCACTTTTATTATTGGTCAAGGGACTTGTATCATCTCTTTTTGAACAAGTAATGGGACCTCAGGGGTTATCTTTTTCCTGTCTCACCCTTGATAAAATACATAGCAAGATGGAGAAGAGGTCAGCCTGGTACTATCCAGAGAGCAGTGTGCCCATGCAGCTGAGAGAAAATTCAATCTCCGACGGCATTTGTTGTTCTGTGAAGACAACGTTTCCAGGTGTGGCAGAAGTTCCTGGAGCCCAGTGAGCATGTCCCCAGAATAACTGAGAAAAAATAAATCCTTGCCGATGAAATTATTCTGTGGAAACAGAAAGAAGTGCACTATTTTAAGAATCTTATTTTTTAAAATTAAAAAGTAGATTCTTCTTATAAGAGATAGTTTGCACATTCGCATTCTCTGGCTAGGTCTTCTTAAAGCAGGGCCTACCTGTATTTAATGATACCGGTTGCTGTAGGCAAATCCCACCTCCTCACACCAAGACAAGAGCAAGATCTCCTGAAGAGCATCCTAGCTAAGAACTCTGGTGTCTAAGGAGACATTAAGGCAGCTGTCTGTTCAGAAGACAAGCAATAAAATATTCTATAAAGATACCCAGTTAAATTTCCAATTAAAATGATTTAGTGCCTTCATTTTTTAAGTTTTCCCAAGGTTTGCTGATGACTAAAATTATGTAATGAAGCTTTCAAGGTTTTAAATCTGCTAATTAATCTCTGCACCTTTACAATAACCCAGAGCAATAAAAGGCACAATGAAAAGAAGCAGATTAATGTACAAGTGGATTAACCCCTTGGAGGCTGGTCTCTTGCAGCCTTGCCAGCTGCTGGTTTAAAGTCAGTCAGAATATCATTCAGTCAGGTGAAGAGGGAGCAGCACCATGAGGACTCTCTCCTGTAGCAGCTGGGTCAGAACTGATTCTGTGCCTGCTAAGTGACAGACTTCTGTAATTCAAAGCACCAGGCAAGTAGGGGTGGGAGGGAAAACAAGAGCACTGTGGAGTCCTGAAGGATAGAACTTTCAGAAACAGAATTCAGTGAATGATTTAAATGATTCTGAAAAAGCACAAAGGGTGAAACTCTGTAAGGGGCACCCAGGAAACCTCAGTCTATTTGTTGAATTCATGCAGTTGTGAAGTAGAAAGCCCCTGTTAAGCGGCCAAACAGGTTTGAGGAGTGGAGAGAAATGCTTTAAGGCAAAAGAACAGTGTATAGTGGCAAGATACTGAGTTGTACCCAAAGGGGATGTTATTGTCTCAGATTGGAGTTAACAAGGGGCTCAGATGTTTTTGTTCAACTGTGTTACTGTCATTTACAGTGGGTATTTGCAATGGGTCTCAGCTTCACGGCCAAATGCTATGCTGCCCTGGGAACCTGGGGCTGGAGTCTGCAATATATATTCCTCAGATTCCCTTGCTAGAAACTACTGGCTTCCATTTAGGTTCTGCTAATGAAAGGTACTCAAGTAGACTGAAATGGGGAAGTAGAGTTGAAGCTCCTTTGTTATTTTCCAATTCCTGCCAGCATTATTCAAGCACAGATGCAAACTACTTGCAGATTATTCCTGCTAAGAGAGCTGGGATTAAGGCTTGGTTCTGTTTGACTACAAATATCATATGCTTTCTCCAATCGTACGCTGCCTCTCTGTAGGGAATTGTGAGATAGAAACATCAGAAAACCCTAAGAAGGATGAGGAACGTGGTTAGCAGTGTTTCCTGTCTCAGAGTGTGAGAGCTGAGAAGAGGCTGCTGGACTTGGCAATTAGAGGGGCAACAATGGCCCTATGATGACAGTTTAGGTAAGGTGATAGGGACTGTGATAGGCAGAATTGTATGACTGCCCCCATGATCTTTGGCCCCTAGTGTTACACCATTCATTGCTGGTTAGAACTTGTAATTTACTTCAGGCTAATAGAATGTGGCAAAGGTGAAGATATTTTGCAAATAAAATTAAGGCCATAATTGGCTAGATTTGAGTTATTCAAAAAGGAGGTTAACCGGGCTGGGCCTGAACTAGTTAGGTGAGGCCTTTAAAATGGAATGACAATCAGAGATACTTTCCTCCTGACCTGGAAGAAGAAAGCAAGCTGCTCTTTTGTAAACTTCCCCAGGGGGAGGTATGGGCTCTAGTTCTGAGAGTCTCAGTCCTACAACCCAGTGAAATGAGTTCTGCCAACAACCATGTGAGTTTGAAATAGCTAAAAAGGTGATAGCTCTGGATCACACCTTGGTTTTGACCTGATGAAACCCTGAGCAGAGAACCCAGGTAACTCATTCCTGAACTGACCCATGGAAACTGAGAGATAATAAATTTATATTGTTTTAAGTCCCTAAGTTTGTGGTACTTTGTTATGCCATAATAGAAAACTAATACAGGGACAGAAGCCAGACTTTAAGCAAACACCCACACCCACCCACACACCCTTCCTTCAGCCACTGGCTGAGTGGAATCCTGGTACCAAACAGATCCATCATTTAGAACCATGCTACCATTACCCACCTGCCTAAAGCAGCCTACTGCTAAAACCCAGCTAGCACACAGGGTCCCACTAGATAGCAGTCTCATACCAGACCATACCTGGGTTCACATGTCCCTTTGGAAATTTATGTTAAATTTCTGGCTTTACCTTCTTATGCTCTAGTCCCATATTATCATTACAACATCTTAAGAAAGAAAGAAAAAAAAAACATCAAGGCAATATCATCTGAATATTTTTTACTGTTACTTGATGTTTTACTATAGATAAAAAACAGACTAAAGGAGTTCTTTAATTCAATTATAGTATAAAGACTCTTGCTAAACAATAATAAAATAAAACCTGTGACAAGAAAGCCAGCAATAACAATACGGAAACAAAAAGTCACGATTATAATTTTGAAGTCTCAGCAATTGAAATGGAAATTAATGCTGTTCATGAAGCTTTCCTAGAAGACTGGTTAGTTTGTTTTCTCTACCAGACAGTACTTCCTCATGCTAGGCATGAGGGCAAAAGCATCCATGACAAATTCACAAAGGCATACACAGCTACCTGTAATAAACAAGCTGAAGCAGCAACTGGTAGCACCATCACGTACAGCTGAGCTGAAACTTCTTAAGAAAGCAATCTGAATAACCTTGTCACATCCATTTTCCATACTTTTCCTTTGGCAAGCGCTCTATGTCCCCGTGAAGCCTCATTTCCCCATCTATTGCCAAAGGCTACCATTTCATATCACACATCAAAGCGTGAGAAATGTCACGGTAATGAAAACTGACACCGTGGTAAAGAGAAGGTGAGCCACAGCCATTGTGGGGAAAGTGAGGTCAAGGTCCTTTTCAGCAGAGCAGTGCATCATCCCGGCTTTCCCGCAGCTGTGCTTGCCCAAGAACCAGACTCTACAAGAATATGCCTCTTGAATAGCAGCCATAGGACACAAGTTGGGATTCAAAATGAATTCAATGGCAAGATAGGCAAAGCTGCTTCTACGTTCAAAACCAAAAATCACTCTTGACCTTGAAAGGTTTATTATGTATTCAAAATATCCCTGGCTTAACTTAATAAACTCACTATTGAACTTTAATCCATATATCTGGCCAAGTGCATTTAAATCTTCTCAGAGAAAATTACATGGTAAATTATGAATTTGGCTTACTAGCTACCTCTTGCAGAAACAGAGCCATGTGAGTAAAGACTTTGGGAGTCTGAAGGCTTTGGTTCTCATACAGATCAAACACTGGGTTTTTGGCCAAGTCACTGAATTTCTTTCTTCAGTTTTCAATTTCAAAGAGTGAACTCTGTTTCAGACCTTGAACTTATGTATATTGCCACCGCCAGGGACTCTCATGTGTGTAGACCAATGTTGGTACCGAATCCGAAAAGGACAGGAATAGTGATGTAGTCGAGGTAATCAGAGATGCTCGTTTGGAATGACTGATTTCAACAGTGCATTCACATACTGTTACAAAGCCCTCCACCGCTGCCCAGCTGAGATACTTGTATTTGCTCAGAGGCAAAATAACTCCAATAGGAGGATAATTTTAGGACTCAGAAGATTAGTATTCTTAGCTAGGGTGAGGAATACCTCTTGATTGAACATTCAGAGGTGGTATCTGGATAAAAATGTATGCAAGAACAGGAGTGAGGGTAGAAAGCTAACCTGCAAAGGAATATGTGTTTTTCAAAGGTTTCTTTATTAATTTTAGAGAAAGAGAGAGAAAAAGCAGGGGTGGGGGGGAGAGGGAGACAAGGGAGAGGGAGAGAGAGAATCTCAAGCAGACTCGCCGCTGAGCATGGAGCCCTACGCAGGGCTGGATCTCATGACCCTGAGATCATGACCTGAGCCAGAACCAAGAGTCGGATGCTTAACCAACTGAGCCACCCAGGCACCCCAGGAATATGTGTTTTTTAAGAAGGATCTCACGCCATCCTTTTCTGTAGGCTTTTCTTGCAATATTGTTGTTTGATGCTTGGTCAGGATTATAAGTAGTACCGAACTTCCTGTCCTCATCTGTTTCTTGTTCTGTTCTGGGTTAAGTTGAAATTCATATCCCTACATCCTTGATACTGGTTGTAGAACAAAGCAGTGGGAAGCATTCTGTCCTCTGTCATCTAATGCGGTTCACTCCTCAGTCCCTTAACGCATGCATGGGCTATGACTTCATCAGTGCCATGCAGACAAATTTGTCATAATTCTTTCAGTTCTGAATTAGTCCTTCTCACCAAAAACCGAATTATTTTTTTTTAAAGACTTTATTTTACCTTTTCCAGAATGTCACATAGTTGGACTCATACAGTATTTGTCTTTTCAGATTGGCTTCTTTCATTTAGTAATATGCATCTAAGGTTCTTCCCTATTTTTTTTTTATGGCTTGATAGGTTATTTCTTTTTAGTGCTGAATAATATTCTATTGTCTAGATACGCCATACTTTATCCTACTGAAGGATATCTTGGTTGCTTCCAAGTTTTGGCAATTATGAATTAAACTGCTATAAACATCCATGTGCAAGTTTTTATATGGACATAATTTTACTAGTTCTTTGAGTAAATACCAAAGAGTGCAATTGCTGGATCCTATGGTAAGAGTATGTTTGGTTTTGTAAGAAACTGCCAACCTGTCTCCCAAAGTGGCTGTACCATTCTGCATTCTCACCAAAAATGAATGAGTGTTCCTGTTGCTCCACACCCCTGTTGGCATCTGGTGTAGTCATGTTATGGATTCTGACCACTCTAATACGTGTGTAGTTGGTATGTCATTGTTGTTTTCATTTGCATTCCCTTAATGTCACATGATGTTAAGCATCTCTTCATATGAAATCCTGAACTCGTAAAACTAGAAAATATCAAAACTAAAAGCATAGTATTAATGTTCCCTTGAGGGATGTGTCCTACTTTTTGTAAATGCTATATAGCTAATAAATATTTAATTCATTAGTCCATCAAAATATTTAGTGACCACCTATTTTTAAAATGGAAGAAAATCTTTTTTACACATGAAGAGGTAACTGTTTCTTAAAAGCAATAAATGATATGTGTCTGATGAGGGGCACCAATCACAAGTAATACATTTGTTCAGAGGATTATACACTTTGAATTAGAGTTCAGAGAATGTTTTCTGGGAGGATTTGAATATAAGAACAGTATTGGGGAAAGCATTGCCTGAAAGGCAGAGTGATATTTACAAAGACAAAGGATAAGTCAGTTTGGCTATGGGTCCTCTACTAATCCTACTTTCCTCCCTACTCAGTGCTTAACAACTTCCCAGAACCAACTTTTGCTTCTCTTCATAGGTGTGAAACATAAATCTCAACTACGACTTATTAGCTGCATGAACTTGGGCAAGTCATTTAACCCCTCTGAGCTTCAGGTCATAAATTTATAAATTAAGGGTAACATCAGCTAGCAGTTTGTTCTAGGGATTAAAAGATTACATGTATACAAAAGAAACGAGCACAACGCCTGGAACATAGAAGTCAGTCAAAAAGTATTTCCCTTGCCTGTTCAGAACTTTTCTTTACCTAATACCAAGGCATTGTAAATATAAGGGAGAAGAGAGGACCTGCGTGGGAGGAAGCCCTAAGTTCTAGTCTTAACTTATCACATCACCAGCTGTGTGGTGTGGGGTGAATAATTTTGTTTTGCCTCAGTTGGTTTCCCTGTGAAACGAAAAAGATGGCCATGAACTCTAAGGTTGCTTTCAGCCCAGTGATTCAAGACTTTGTGTCGCTGAGCACACCCAGGAAATGTTTTATCATAAAAGGCAACGAAAAAAGATAAGCAGAACTGCCAGAGGCGTCATGTTCCCCTATCACCTTTTCATTACCCGAGGACTGTTTGGAAGATACTGTTTTTCTGGGGAGTACACATTGCAGACTGGCACGGCTCTGACTCAGATGTCAGACCAATGGTTTCCAGCAGGGCTCTCCAAAATTGGCTCTGTGCAAAGGCAAGGACACCGCACCTTGCCAGAGGACAGGCAAGCTGGCAAGATCATCCCACCCCAAAAGATAAGGACTCTGGAAGTAGACACTTCACCAGCCCTCTGCAGCTGTATGGAGAAAGGAATATGGTTGATGGATTTCCACCTTTCACAGAGCAAGGAAACATTTGGCTTTTACTTGTTTTCAGCCTGAGTGGGGGCTTTTTCTAAACAGGGAGTGCCTCCCTCACAGGTGGGGACACACTGCCACCTGCTGGTTCTCTGCTTTTTTACACCAAGGAATGCTTTCTTAGGCCAAAGCAAAGCCGACTTTCCCAGACACCCCATTTAGATATATCAGAAAATATCAGTAAGTTTCTCATCTATTAATTATGAGTATATGAACAAAAATTGAGATCCTCATGGACTAAAAGGTTCAAAATAATTCCTCTGTGGATATTCAGGGTCACATACTTGAAAGAGATCTTCACTAAAATTAGCAGCCAAGGATATTTGAGGATCCCTTCGATAATTTCAGCAGCCCATTTATGTTTAATAGACATTTTTTTAACATGGATGAGCATTTTGAATACATTATGTCATGTGATATTGAAAGAGCTTTATTTCACTTGGTACTTATTCATTTCCTATTTACGTATATGGCAAGAGACAAACTACATTCTTGTTAAACACTTCTGGCATTTGGTACTATCAGTAATTCAGACTTGCTCTCATTAATTTACACTATTAGGTTCTGTGATTAATCTTCTACTATTGGAATGGTGCAGAGGTTAAAAGTTAATACAGATATAAATGGAACAAGGTCTGTAATTTTATCAGGAAAGTGGTTTGAGGCTAAGAGTTCAGGAACATTTCATTTGAAATGGCTTTTGTATTTCTCCATCTCTGACAATGTTCTTTGGTTTTGGAACCTTTAACTGCTTTTACTGCCTCCCCCCAAATTGTTCAGTGTGTGTGATGGGTATCATTGTCAGTGTCTACACTAGCACATGGTATTTTATAGTGAAATGGCTGTCTTCCCTTTCCACCTTGAAAACTGGTCCAAGGTAGATATAATACTTAGGTCATTATGCAAGGCAAATCATTAGCTCTACCTTGCCTTGACTTCTTTCATTTTGAAGCTCGATTTTGGCTTTATGTTTTCATAACCAAAAGGTCCATTAAAATGTATTTGGCTCTGTTTTTGCTCCATCTCTAAAGTAACAAGAAGAAGGGGAAAAAAAAAAAACACCTCTTGGCATTTTTAGCAAACAAAGCTTTTAAAAATATTGATGTCCAGTCTCAGATCACCCATTTCATAAACCTAATGGGGAAAGAAACAAACTTGCCCACCTACCACTTACTTTTCCCTTGGTGTAACCTTCACCTCTCTTTCAAGATACAGTATTCTCCAAAGTTACTGCAATATTAAAAAAAAAAAAGAAAGAAAGAAAGAGAAAAAGGGGGGGGGAAGGCAGATTGATAGATGCTCTGGACATGGATAAAGGCAGGCCAGTGGTACTGAGATCCCATTTCCCACATGGCCGAGCCTCCTCTGAGTGCCCCAACAAGATAAGAACACTCTCAGAGGATGGTCAAACCGCTGGCTGGACTCATTTTGTATACACTGCCTTGTACCCACATCTATCTCCTTATGTATACCAGCCTCTTATTTACCAAACTAGGCTACATACTCTCTGGTTTGAAGAGGCAGTTCAGTAGACAGGACATAACCAAGACTGTGGAGAGCCACACACAGGGTTTGCACCCCCTTCTACCATCTTACTATCTCTGCATTCCTCAGGAAGTCACTTAGCCCTTTTATAAAATGGGGCTAACAGTCCCCATCTTGCACAGTTATTAAAGGCACAAATATAACATAATTATACATCTTATCTATAGAATACTTGTGTGCCAAGCACTTTGCATGAAATAGCTTAACTAATTAATGGTCACAACAACCTCCTTATTATAATCATCCCCATAGTACAGATAAGGAATTGAAATGAAGGACAGGCTAAGTCATTTGTCTAAGGTTTAAAAGCTGAGAAACAGTAGGGCCTCACATCAAAGCAGATCTGACTCCAGAG
>NC_048221.1:100004903-100027231 GCF_002007445.2 Ailuropoda melanoleuca
AACTGGGTGGCTTAAAAGCACAGAAATTTATTGTCTCACAGTTCTGAAGGTGCAGAGTTTAAAATCAAGGTTTTGACAGAGCCATTCTCTCTCTGCAACTTAGTGGTTTGTAGGCAACCTTGGGAATTCTTTGTCTTAAAAATCCATCACTCCAACCTTCCATCTTCATGTAGCATTCTCCCTGTGTCTGATGGCTGTTTCCTTACAGGACATCATCCATATTATTAGAGGCCCACACTATTCCAGTATGACCTCATCTTAACTAATTATATCTGCAGTGACCCTATTTTCAAATAAATTCTTGGTCTAGGTTACCGGCAGTTGGAACTCTAACTTACCTATTTTGGGGAATGCAGTACAACTCATAACAAGAGCCATCTCTCCTTATCCTTACCTGGATGATCTCAGCTTAGCAAATGAAACGTGAGAATCCAGAATCAGACAGACCTGCATTCAAATTAGGCACGTGTCCTTGGGCAGGTTACTTAAGTGACTGATAACTAGTTTTCTTATCTGGAAAGTGAGGATATTTACAGCACTTACCAGAGAGTTGCTGTGATCTTTAAATGAAATAAGACACACAGAACTCTGAGCACTGTGCCTGACACAAGCTAATCCTTCAGTCTGACTAGTATTGGATGCATTCTGCCTCGGGTCTCTGCAGGGAAGGATCACCACTGACTCTCCTGCCCTGTCTAGAATGATACTCAGAGCCTTTAGTTAGGCATTTGCATGCCCACCCCTTCCTCCAGCCTTCTCTGCTCTCTTTTGAAAACCAGCAAATGACATCGGCCTACCCATAACAGAATCAGAATAGTCACTCTGATCTAAAAGTGAGAAATTTCACTAGCTTGGCATTATATTTGGAGATCTAGCAGCCCAAACTAAGTTGACTTTGCCTCTCATCATTGTCATATTTGGCTTCTGAGCACCCCACCATGTGACACAGGAACTGGCTGCAGCTAAAGGTATCACTGAAGCAATTGCAAAGCAAGGGAAAAAATACAGTGGCTTCAGATATGCCTGCTGCAGAAGACAGCAGAGGAAAATTAACCCACTCTTTAATCACAATTTTGCATCCCAGAATCTTCAGCTGACAGAAATGATAATCATTTGGTTCATTGATTCTGGGATTAATCACTGAGGTTAATCCTGGCATGTATTGATTCCATTTCTGCTGGCTGTAACTAAAGTGTTCAAATTACTTATTCCAACTCTGACAGCAATGGGTTCCCAAAACAAAGGAAGTCAAAGATGAGCTATTACACCTGACAGCTCTGCACAGCACCTAATGACAGCGTTGACTACCCGTCTCTCGGCAAGAGGAGCCCCTAATAGGCTAGGATCGAGCACCTGTTCTTGCTATTATACACTGCTGTTTTATAAAGTTGATCCATCAGTGTCTAGAAGAATTGGAAGTAGTTTTATCTAAAAGAATCTGAACTCAAAATTTGGCTGCAAAGACAAGGAAATCATGTAGGCAACAGAGTAAAACAGGTCCATTTCACCAACTTGACTTCTATGAGAAAACACCAGCATCAGTTACCCTGAGGTCCTCCAGAATTTCACAGTGCTGACCATTAGCCAACAGAAACTTCACTGCAGAATGACAACACCATGTATTCGTCCCTTACTTAACCTGTCAATGTGAACTGTTGGTCTGATAGAAGCAGTGGGCTGTCTTTTACTAAGCACTCTTGCATGGCCTCTTAAAAGGAACAAAAAGAAACTTCCAGCCTGGTCATACAGATGACTAGTGGGTCCAAGCAACCTTCTCACTACAGCACAACTAAAGCCTAGAAGAGATACATTATTTATGGCATGGCTGGTTTCACAAAAGGTAGAGTAAGTCTCNAAGAGTTCAGGAACATTTCATTTGAAATGGCTTTTGTATTTCTCCATCTCTGACAATGTTCTTTGGTTTTGGAACCTTTAATTGCTTTTACTGCCTCCCCCCAAATTGTTCAGTGTGTGTGATGGGTATCATTGTCAGTGTCTACACTAGCACATGGTATTTTATAGTGAAATGGCTGTCTTCCCTTTCCACCTTGAAAACTGGTCCAAGGTAGATATAATACTTAGGTCATTATGCAAGGCAAATCATTAGCTCTACCTTGCCTTGACTTCTTTCATTTTGAAGCTCGATTTTGGCTTTATGTTTTCATAACCAAAAGGTCCATTAAAATGTATTTGGCTCTGTTTTTGCTCCATCTCTAAAGTAACAAGAAGAAGGGAAAAAAAAAAAACACCTCTTGGCATTTTTAGCAAACAAAGCTTTTAAAAATATTGATGTCCAGTCTCAGATCACCCATTTCATAAACCTAATGGGGAAAGAAACAAACTTGCCCACCTACCACTTACTTTTCCCTTGGTGTACCCTTCACCTCTCTTTCAAGATACAGTATTCTCCAAAGTTACTGCAATATTAAAAAAAAAAAAAGAAAGAAAGAAAGAGAAAAAGGGGGGGGGAAGGCAGATTGATAGATGCTCTGGACATGGATAAAGGCAGGCCAGTGGTACTGAGATCCCATTTCCCACATGGCCGAGCCTCCTCTGAGTGCCCCTACAAGATAAGAACACTCTCAGAGGTTGGTCAAACCGCTGGCTGGACTCATTTTGTATACACTGCCTTGTACCCACATCTATCTCCTTATGTATACCAGCCTCTTATTTACCAAACTAGGCTACATACTCTCTGGTTTGAAGAGGCAGTTCAGTAGACAGGACATAACCAAGACTGTGGAGAGCCACACACAGGGTTTGCACCCCCTTCTACCATCTTACTATCTCTGCATTCCTCAGGAAGTCACTTAGCCCTTTTATAAAATGGGGCTAACAGTCCCCATCTTGCACAGTTATTAAAGGCACAAATATAACATAATTATACATCTTATCTATAGAATACTTGTGTGCCAAGCACTTTGCATGAAATAGCTTAACTAATTAATGGTCACAACAACCTCCTTATTATCATCATCCCCATAGTACAGATAAGGAATTGAAATGAAGGACAGGCTAAGTCATTTGTCTAAGGTTTAAAAGCTGAGAAACAGTAGGGCCTCACATCAAAGCAGATCTGACTCCAGAGGTATAGCTTATTTCATGACATGGACTCCTTGCCTGGGTACTGCCTGGAAAACAGTAAATGAGAAATAAATCATAAGCATTATGTTAGCCAAGCACATAGACCAAGTCTCATACATCGGACTTTCCCATCAGTCTTGACATTGTACTCTGTACAGAGCAGTCTTTAGGGATTATGTGTGGCTTGCTTGCTTTAATTGACATTCTAGTAATACAAACACACGTACATATACACTTAACCCAAGAGTTTCCTAGGGTTGCTACCACAAAATGCCACAAACTGGGTGGCTTAAAAGCACAGAAATTTATTGTCTCACAGTTCTGAAGGTGCAGAGTTTAAAATCAAGGTTTTGACAGAGCCATTCTCTCTCTGCAACTTAGTGGTTTGTAGGCAACCTTGGGAATTCTTTGTCTTAAAAATCCATCACTCCAACCTTCCATCTTCATGTAGCATTCTCCCTGTGTCTGATGGCTGTTTCCTTACAGGACATCATCCATATTATTAGAGGCCCACACTATTCCAGTATGACCTCATCTTAACTAATTATATCTGCAGTGACCCTATTTTCAAATAAATTCTTGGTCTAGGTTACCGGCAGTTGGAACTCTAACTTACCTATTTTGGGGAATGCAGTACAACTCATAACAAGAGCCATCTCTCCTTATCCTTACCTGGATGATCTCAGCTTAGCAAATGAAACGTGAGAATCCAGAATCAGACAGACCTGCATTCAAATTAGGCACGTGTCCTTGGGCAGGTTACTTAAGTGACTGATAACTAGTTTTCTTATCTGGAAAGTGAGGATATTTACAGCACTTACCAGAGAGTTGCTGTGATCTTTAAATGAAATAAGACACACAGAACTCTGAGCACTGTGCCTGACACAAGCTAATCCTTCAGTCTGACTAGTATAGGATGCATTCTGCCTCGGGTCTCTGCAGGGAAGGATCACCACTGACTCTCCTGCCCTGTCTAGAATGATACTCAGAGCCTTTAGTTAGGCATTTGCATGCCCACCCCTTCCTCCAGCCTCCTCTGCTCTCTTTTGAAAACCAGCAAATGACATCGGCCTACCCATAACAGAATCAGAATAGTCACTCTGATCTAAAAGTGAGAAATTTCACTAGCTTGGCATTATATTTGGAGATCTAGCAGCCCAAACTAAGTTGACTTTGCCTCTCATCATTGTCATATTTGGCTTCTGAGCACCCCACCATGTGACACAGGAACTGGCTGCAGCTAAAGGTATCACTGAAGCAATTGCAAAGCAAGGGAAAAAATACAGTGGCTTCAGATATGCCTGCTGCAGAAGACAGCAGAGGAAAATTAACCCACTCTTTAATCACAATTTTGCATCCCAGAATCTTCAGCTGACAGAAATGATAATCATTTGGTTCATTGATTCTGGGATTAATCACTGAGGTTAATCCTGGCATGTATTGATTCCATTTCTGCTGGCTGTAACTAAAGTGTTCAAATTACTTATTCCAACTCTGACAGCAATGGGTTCCCAAAACAAAGGAAGTCAAAGATGAGCTATTACACCTGACAGCTCTGCACAGCACCTAATGACAGCGTTGACTACCCGTCTCTCGGCAAGAGGAGCCCCTAATAGGCTAGGATCGAGCACCTGTTCTTGCTATTATACACTGCTGTTTTATAAAGTTGATCCATCAGTGTCTAGAAGAATTGGAAGTAGTTTTATCTAAAAGAATCTGAACTCAAAATTTGGCTGCAAAGACAAGGAAATCATGTAGGCAACAGAGTAAAACAGGTCCATTTCACCAACTTGACTTCTATGAGAAAACACCAGCATCAGTTACCCTGAGGTCCTCCAGAATTTCACAGTGCTGACCATTAGCCAACAGAAACTTCATTGCAAAATGACAACACCATGTATTNCTGCAGAATGACAACACCATGTATTCGTCCCTTACTTAACCTGTCAATGTGAACTGTTGGTCTGATAGAAGCAGTGGGCTGTCTTTTACTAAGCACTCTTGCATGGCCTCTTAAAAGGAACAAAAAGAAACTTCCAGCCTGGTCATACAGATGACTAGTGGGTCCAAGCAACCTTCTCACTACAGCACAACTAAAGCCTAGAAGAGATACATTATTTATGGCATGGCTGGTTTCACAAAAGGTAGAGTAAGTCTCAAAACATCATAACAGTAAGTAGAGGCCTGAGTGATAAGAAGAGTGGGGTGGGAATGGACAAGTCTTTGCTATGAGGGGCTGTCCTGTGTGTCAAAAGATGTTCAGCAGCATCCCTGCCCTCTGTCCCTCAAATGCAAGAGCGACACACTCCACCCCATTTTAAGATGGAAAATGATTCCAGACATTGCCAGATAGCCTCTGAGGGGCAAAGTCATCTCCAGTTGAGAACAACTTATTTAACTTTATACTTTCTTAAAGCTAAACATATAAGGTAAAATTTCAAGGATAACTACTAAAATAGAAATACACTACCTAAATCCCCAACAAATTGAGAGAAAACAAGTAAGAAATATTTTTAGAAGCCCAAAATAAGGCAAAACAAATATAAAACTGGGACAAGTACATATCATAAAAAACAATGACAATAAACAAGTCAAAATATGTCCATCATAATATAGAGTTCCACTTCATGAAGGGAGCATGAGGAGCTCTTGTCTCCAGTAAAACAACGATAACTGGTAAAACTTAAACAAAACAAAACAAAAAAAACCNTGATAACTGGTAAAACTTAAACAAACAAACAAAAAAAAAACCCACACAAAAATGTAAAGTCTCTGGAAAGTGTTTTAAGAGCATATAACAAATAATAAATATTTATTAAATAAAATCTACTCTATCATGGTGCAAACAGTGTCAGTCTATGGCACTTGGGCCATAATATGTTTCCTCCCTCCTCCTTACTTCCCAAATCAGCATGGTGGAATCCTAAGGAATCAGAGCTTGTTAAATAACACGTTGGAGATGTAATCAGCCAACTCTAAAATGTTAGAAATGACAGGGCAAACAGTGTTATTTCTTTAATATATAAATGGCAAGTGAAAAAGAAGAAGGCAAGAGCCTGATTTCCCTGCCTAATCCATGTTGTTCAGGGAATTTGATTCCATTCTCAACTGCCAGGATAGAGTCCTCAACTTTGGCTAAACCAATCCCCCTGATCCTTTCCTGCGATTCCTGTGCATGATTCAGAGGTGATCATGTGATCAGAGGATTTTTTTTTTAAAGATTTTATTTATTTGAGAGAGAGAGCCACATGAGTGGGAAGAGGGACAGAAAGAGAGGGGGAGAGAGAAAGTCAAGCACACTCTGCCTTGAGCATGGAGCCCAACATGGGGCTTGATCTCACAACCCTGAGATCATGACCTGAGCTGAAATCAAAGTTGGATGCTTAAGTGACTGTGCCACCTAGGCACCCCTGATCTAAGGATTCTAATCAAGTAGAACCAAAATAAATTTTAGGACTTTTGTTGGGAAACACAAGTCAATAGTACCCTCTGTCCACTTGGATGTTTCAGTATGCACATGTATGATAGGGAATTGCAGCAAAATTTTGAACCATAACAGAAATAAATCTGAGGAATTAGCTAATAAGCATAGAGAGATGGTGGACCTGAAACCACAGATAAATTTTCCTGTAACTCTATTATCATAAGTCTTTTCAGTTATGTTAGCTAATACATTCCCTTTATTTCACAAGCCAGTTTGACTTGAAAGGTCCCATATCTTACAGAAATCCTGCTCCTGAACGTAGATGGTCTCTGGAAACAGAGGTACTATGCTCTAAACCACTAGGGGATACCATCTTCCCAGGAAGAGGCCATTTATCAGACACTAGTTTTCCTAACTGATTAACTTCACTGGTTCGTCTTAAGGAGGGAGAAAAGAACAGTCATTCAAAAGACATGAAAAACAGTGAAATAATCAGACATAGATTCATTGTTGTGTCTACGTTTAATTAACATATGCATTTGATGATTTTTAAGTTTTTGGTCCTTCTTATGATTGCAACCCCTTTTTTGGCAGTTTGCCATTCCTGTTTTTAGATTACTTCAACTGTTCAGGTCAGTAAATGGGTATTGCTTTCCTGCTTTGATGAAGTTGGCAATATTCAAAGTACTGTTAATTCAAAGACAAACATGACTGGGCTCTTCCCTAAGGAAATTCGTGGCCTAAAAGAGGACACAGACATTATATTAAAAAAAAAATACGCAAACTTTATCCTANAATATGCAAACTTTATCCTAACTTTCATGAAAGAGTTACACACAGAGAAGAGGAGGGAGTGGGGATCCTGGTAAGTGCACATCACTCAAGCCCAATAGTTTATGTCATTATTTTCCCACAAATTGACCATCAGCTGATCCCAACAAAAAGCACAAGGATAAAAATATGATATATGTTATATATCATTTTTTTCATTTGAATAAGAGCACCCTATATTACTCATATAAGATATTATGTAATTAGGCAAAACAACACTGTACTTAAAAGACTGTAGGAAAAAGGAGAGGCAACAGTGTAAACATTTGCCTCAACATATAGCCTCTCTGACCATTTGGACCAAATTTTTATGCTCTGCCTTAACCCCTACTATTCTTTAAGTTTCTGAGTCTTTGGCTTCTGTCCCCCTGAGGTCAAAAGACATGTGGTTCTTACACTTTCATTCAACCTGATCACAGCATTAAACTTCACCCTACCTTCTGAAAAAGAATTTTGGTAATCTATCAATTTTGATATCTATCTCAATTCCTCTATGTTTGTCTGTTTTTGAAATTTCTCAATCATCACATAATAATTTTGCAGAGGCTGATCAATTAATTGTTAAGACTTTCTAATAATTTGATTTCAGTGTATACTTTATAATGTATTCTAAGTCTCATCTCTCTAATATATTCTAAATTATTATTTTTCAAACATTTGAAAGCTACAATACGACATTCATTTTATTTCACAACACTGTACAAACATACACACACAAACATGAAACAAAACTATCACAGAACATTTGCTCTAACTACTCTGATACTTGATGTTTTAAAATTCTGGTTGCAAAACACCAAATTGATTTCTCCACCAATAATGTTTTGACAACAGAGCTCTAAAGAATCTAATAAGCTACATAACTGCAGAAATATCTTCCAAGATTTTCGTTTCCAATTTCAAGTTGATTATTACTCTTCTCTAATTCTGTTATCAACAAGGGGGGATCTATGGGGAATTTCTCAAATAACATCTGGAAGTCTATCAAATAAAGAGATGGTGTTGTAGTACTGACTCTTCCCTACAGTGAAATATTTGGATATACTCTAGGTATGTAACAATATTTAGTTCATTCTATTAATTTTCTACAAATGCTTCTGCTGATTTCCAGGTACTCATTACTCCTAGTTGCTCACAATATTAATTCACTGTCCCTTGCTATTTAATCATTTTAACATTGCTGGTTTTTTGCTTGCTTTTCCTCAGTGCCCACATATTACTAGTGACATGGACATGGAATCCAGAGGGTGATTTCCATTTTTAAAATCATTGCCTACAGTTGTAAAGCATTGCTGTCATGAATTTAATTTACAAATATTTCAGAAATTCTCCAATTCACAGTGGCTGTCCTTTTCTTTTTAATTTCATATCACTAGATGTATATATAGTCCATAAATATGACAAAGTACACAAAATGAAATATTCATTAGAAACCCAAGTAGTGTGCCAAACTTTGTTTTTTAGCCATATGGCCCAAGATTAGCATTCTTATCTTCGTGTAAATCCTAATATTCTATCCAAAGAAATACACCAATCTATTTCTAAATTAAATTTAAAAATAAATAGAAAGCTGTCGACCTCATTCTTGGTTCCTAGGCCTGCAGAGTTAGCGATAGTTAAGCAGACGTGCAGCTGATTAGCTAACAAGTGGTTCAGAGGGCTCTTATAATCACTAAGAGTTTATCAGACTCTAAGACCCTGGTCCCTGGAGGAGGCCAGGAAGTATGCAGTATCTGAGGGCAGGTTCAGATGGCTCTCCAGCTATATCTAACAGTTCTTCAGTCTTCCCTGGAGGGTTTGCTCTTTTCTCAATAGCATCTTCTCAAAATTTTGTCGTTTCCTTCCAGCCCTAACACTTCTTTCAGTAACTCTCAGCAGATGATCTAGTCTTAGATTTTGGCAACAGTGTTTCTAATGGCAACCAGCATATATTGAAGGCATAATATGGCTATGGCCAATTTTAATTAATTTGCATGTATTAACTCATTTAACACTCCTAACAACCCTAGGAGGTAGGAACTTTAGTATCCCTTTAAAAGATGAGGAAACTGAGGCATCTTTAGGTTAACTACTGAAGATCATTCAGCTACTACATGGGAGAACAGAGATGTAAATCAGAATGTGGCTCCAAAGGTAGCATTTTGACAATAACATTAAAATAAATGCTCCCAATTAAAATCTTCCTCAATCCTTTTCTTCCTTATGCTTGCATATACCTAAACTGTACCCTCATTCTCTTGTATTTACTCTTTAACGTCCAATTAAAAGTGCCGGCATATCTGTGGTCAAGTCATACCTCCCAGACAAATTAAGCTGTCCCTTCCCAGACACCTGAGTTTATTTGTACATCCCTGCACTGGTTCATGTATCACATCTTACGGCAATTAGTTTATACATCCATCTCCCTCACTAATTTTTTTGACCTCAGCCCCTAATTTGTGAAAAACAGAGTCTCAATGTTTTTAGAAGTTAAAAAATAAATAAATGAGATCATCACAGTTGAAAGAATTAAATGGAAAGGGCTAAGATGTTAGGCTGACACTAAAAATGTCCAAGAAAGATTACCGCTTATTTGAAATTTACAGAAACAGAAAAAGAAAAAGAGAAGGGGGAGGGGAGAGTATGTGTGATTGACAGCTCAGGTGACTCAGCCTATCAAGTCCTCACTTTTGCAAAGTGAATCTCTAAGCCTCTAGATTCTGCAGTGAGGGGAAAGGACTAAAATTCAGAAGAATTAGGGGTCTAGTCCACAGGGTATCACTGATGATTTTTATATCTTTAAGAAAGTGATCTAATCCACAATTCTATTTTCTCTTTTGTGGCATTGAGCTTTAGAGCCTACCCCATGGTCCTGAGGGGCCCAGGGGGAAAATAGGAAGGAAATAGTAGGAAAATACTACAAGAGATGGCCTAGAGTCATTTACACCTGCTTCTGAATTGGCTACAGTGAGGAACAACCTAGAACTCCTTGCCTTTGAGATGCAAAGTGAACAGAAAGGGTAAAAAACTACTGGATTAGCACCAGAAATGAGGAAGTGGACCCACCTCTGTCTTCCTCCAGGCCTGAGTTCTTGCAAACCATGACTCAAGGAGAAACTTGTTTCTCAAATTGTGCTGGAGAGAGGATGCATGTTACCTGTAGCATGAGCCCTGAATTGAAAACTGACCCTCATGTACTACATGTTATTTGACCAAACATTATTTGAAAGAAAAAGTCAATAGGTTAACGCTCACAATTTAGTTTAAACGGCACTTTGATCAGAAAATAAAGTCCCCAGTGACTGTTTGACTGATGTTACAATTTGGGGTGTCCGTTGGGGTTTTGGGAATGGGGTGGTTTTTGCAACTCCTAAACATTTGGCTGTTTTTCAGAATGAATGAAGTCTACTTATTTTTGTTTTCTTTCTTAAATTTCTAATTCTTCAACCAATATTCTGTTCTGTGCAGAGTGTAATAGTTAAAGCTGAGAACAACATATCAGAGAATTTCCCTGCAGTCCTGGGGACTGGGGGCACTGTGTTGGGCTGGCTGTTCCTCAGTTTTTCATTAGCCCAGATCCCAGCCTGTACAGCTGGGAAGAGGGCAGGTGGTCCCTGCCCCATAAGGGATCTGCTTCAGAACTGCTACCCCTTGCATGTTTTCTCTCTTTTTTTCCTCCGGGAGTTCTTTTCTCCTTTCACTTTCCTAATTCTCCATCTCTCTCACTCTATATCACTTTTCCTATTTCACTGTCCATCCTTCAATCTTTCTCTTTTTATATCTAAGTTTTTGCCTTTTATGTGCGAATATTGGAAATGTTTCTGCACTCTTCCAAACGGCCACCAGAGGGGGCCCTATAATCCGGCGGTTCAGTCTCCGTGGCTCTGCGCGCCCTGAAACGACCCTACTTTCTAAGGCTCTAAACACCCTACCAATTCTCAATTCCCTAAATTTCCATCTCTCCCAGCCCTAGAAAGCTACGCTGCTGCTCTTCTAATCCTCATTCAATTCTCCTCCCCGCCCGTCCCCAAGAGCCTTTGTTTTCGGCTTCCTAGAACTACCTATCTTGAGGGACCCAAGTTCCTGCACATTGCTTTCCCCCACTCGCTAATTTTCAGCCTCCGATCCTATAGTCTCCGGCTCTGGCATTTCGTGCCCCAGCTCACCAAGAAAATGTTCTTCACAGCTGTCAAAGACCCTCGTTGGTGGGCTCTTCTTTGTGGCACTAAGCCCCCGTCCCGCATCGCTCCCCTTTTGGTGGCTTGACCCTAAACGCCTGCCCTTCCTCTGCCAGGGTACAGGGCCTAGGACCCACCTGGGACTCACCTTGAACCGCTCTCCCTCCTCGCCTGATGCCGCTCGAGACACCGAGGACTAGCCCCCCGTGCAATCCCCGCCTCCTGCCCGCAAGCTGCCCTGCACCAGGCCCTGCGGGTCTCGGGGTTGTTGGATCCAAATTTCCGCACCGGAACGGTAGCGCGAGCGCCGCGGTTCGGAGACCCACGCCCTTCCCTGCGCCTCGCACGCTTGAAGACCCCCATCTCGTGGGCTCTAGTCAGTACCCCCGGTCCACCCGACAGCCCTCTGCGCCCAGACTTGTAAGCCGGCCAGGGCTTCCTAGAGGACTACCGCGTCCTCATCCCGGTGCCGGTCCCCCGCCCCGTTCCTCCAGCCGCAGAAACCTGGTCTGGAGACCTACTTTCCTGGGCCGAAGGCTGGCGGGGGGCAAGACCCGGGGGAGGAAGAGTTCCACGTTCCGGGCTCTTGCTGTCCTCTTTGACCACCGCCCCGACTGTAGCACTGTGGTGAGACTTCGGAAGTCCTTTGATGCAGCCCCAAATCCCCCCTCGTCTGCGTTATACCAAGAGCCCCGCTTCCCCCAGCTTCTCACCCTCCTGTTTTTCTAAGCAAAACCGGGCAAGGACTCTCTAATCTTCTCTTCCCTGAAGGCCCAGCCACCATCGTCGGCGTCCGAGGGTACAAAGCCTCTCTTTTTAGAGAGATGGGATGGTGGTTTGCATCCTTCGTCATCCTTTCACCAATGACATATCTTCTTATGCCCAGTTTAACAGCTTTTGAGGACCCTCAAGACTGCCTTCCTTCCCAGCGCTTCTCAGGTGTTCTCTGCCACACCCAGAAAGCCAACGACCCCTAAGACCCTCCCCCTGCAGCGCCTTCGTTGGACCTTCCTGGTACCTGGCCACTCACTTACAGGCCCTAGCCATCCTTGTTATTCCCCAAATCTCGCTCGCTGACCCCATCCAGGGGGCGCCATTTAAAAATACTTTACAACACCCCTAACCCCTAAGATACCAACCCACTTACTGCGCTGTACTTCTCCCATATCCCATCCCAGATCAGTTTTCTCACCTATACTTAAATGGTATGATAATAACTCGTCCCTCCTAAGGTGATTAGGAAGATTAAATTGAAGTAATTTCCATAGAGTTTACAACAGCACCTGACACTCGATAAGTATTTAGCCTGTATTAGTCATTATTATTATATCTTATTGCCTAAAACCCCCAGTAACATACTTCTTTGATCTCCTCCCTCCAGCACTAGGGGGAGTCTAAGGGCCCACTTCCAGTTCCATGCAAAAACACCAGCACTTTTGATCAGGGTCCCCCTTAGCTTACAAAATCCTAACCCACCTGCAAGAACTTAATCCTCAGAGCCCACTCCAGGGAAAATTTTGATGAAAATTTTAATGAAAAACAGGAGTATACCCCTCTGGTTCTCATTCTGAATCTGATTCTGTTTCTAAGAAGGTTCTGTCCCTTCGTTGTCTTTGGAGCTATTTTACAACTATTGGAAGTTTTAGATAACTGATAATAATGTAAATAATTATTGTCTTTAGACATGCCAAAAAATCCTGTTGGGACTAACCTCTCCCCTCAATCACTTGTAAATATACCAGTTTTGCAACTATTTGCAAATTCATTTCAGTATTCTTAATCTACAAACAGCTTCCTTTTTGATTTCTTTAAACTTATTTCCCCAGTTCTCTCACTGAATAATGAGTTAAATAAAATATTTGACAGGTTCATTGTATGTCTGTAGTCATGATTTTAACCTGTTTTCAATACCCCCTTTAACAAAACCTATTAGTGCATTACTATTAATTTCCCCTTTTTATGGAAAATAAAACCAATATTGTGATTCTGTCTGGCTGACCCTAAGGGAGACTCTCCGCAGGTGCTTCTTCAGAAATCCAAACATTCCCCTTAGTGTAGCTGCCTCCAAAGAACCCCCCCCCACCCCCAGTGATTTCCTGCCAGGCTGCTGCCCTGGCCACTATGGGAAAGCAAGCACCTGCCTCCTTGGTTTGTGCCCCACCCCCAAAAAGCCTTCCCCATAACCTGCACCCCAACCCAACCTTTCCCAAGGCAGCCCCGCATTTGGGGTAGCTGGAACCCTGCTCTCCTGTGGAAACGGCTTCAGCCCCAATCCAGCCACCTCTGGTTCTCAAAAGGCAGTGTGGATCTGGGCCTCCAGAAGAGGGTTCCCTAGACCCCTGCCAAGAGTGGCCAATCACCTGTTGCAGGGACTCCTCTCTGTGGAAAATGCCTGGCCAGCAGTTCTAGATTCCTTCTCAACTGCTGTGGCACCCAGTGCACTTCCTGCTCTGTGTCTCCTCTGTTCCAGCCCAACACCTCTCTCTCCACTCCACTCCCGCCTCCTGATTTGAAACCAGATCTGTTTGATTCCTGATCCTGTGCTCTTTTCTACTCTATGACATCTAAAAGCTAGGGACTGATGGAGTATGATTAGTGAAGCCTTTAAGATAGTAAATAATGATAATGATTACAGTAATAAAAGAGCAAAGCTTAACTGTCATGGAGTATATAAGTGGATAAAATCAAACAATCCCAACTTAATGTATTATGCCAGCATCCAACAATTTTGTTCCTGTCTCACATCAGTGGGTAGGTGTAGGCATTTCTCTTTCAATATTAAAAAAAAATGAATATAGTATTTTTGAAACTATAAGGAATTTATTCATATCTGAAAATGTATTTTTATAAAACTGATTTTCTCTTTTATCCATCCCTTATTCTTCAACTATAAGTAGTAGGGAGTTGGAATAGAGACAAATTCAACTCTCCTTCAAATATTTTAATAAAGAGAAAACCAATTAAACAAATAGTTAAGCAAGCACATCTGATGTATTCAATTTTAGCAAATTGACTAGGTGAATCCCCTTTGCTGGCCATAGGAAGGCATTTCGTGAATGGTGGCTCTGAGGTAAATTGAAGGGAGTGCTGTGTATTCTAAGGGCTGTTGATGTTCAGAGTTTGGTGATTTGCTACATCTCTATCCTTCATTGCTTTGGTGGCTGGGGGACAGGTTGCATTAAATTGGTATGAAACAAAAGAATCAGAACATCTTAAATTTGGGAGGATTTCTAAGAAGTCGTGAACCTATCTTCTGCAGGAACCCCATTTCAGAATCGCCTCTAGTGGTCACCCAAAGTCTGTTTGAAGATGCAGGTTTGGGGAGGTCATGTTCTAGACACCAGACATAACCTCAAAGAATGTGAGTGGCTAAGCTGATATCCATGTTAGAGGCTCTGCCTCATTCTGAGCCAAATGTGGACTATAATTCTCATAGAGCCGTCTCTGGTATATCAATAAAACCATTAGTAAATGTAGAACGAAGATTTATCATTAGATTAAAAGAAAATATGTATGTGTGAGAAGAAGTTAAAGGCCCAAGAAGACAAGTCAGTAAAACCATCTCCTTCATTTCTGGCCAGGTCCTTCCTTTGGGTAGCAATGACGTTACTATCTTCAGCTCTGTGTTCCAGGCATTGCCGGCATTCTGTCCAAAGTGAACAAACGTCACTGTAATTAATCTGAATTGTTTGGCCTGCTGGTGCTTTCTTAGGTAATTAAAGAAACGGGAGATCAGGTGTATGAGCTTAGACTGGAATCATAGTAAAATCAACTCCCAGGAATCCCTTGGAACAGTGTGCAATCTCCCCTTCTTTTCTCCTCATGGCATCTTCTAGCCAAGCCAATGGTTTTGCCTCTACCTACAGCTTCTTCCTTTGAAGAATGTAGTTCTACTAGGCCTCCTTTAAGGAGAAATTACTCCTTATCTCCCAGCTTTGAGGTATTTGAGAATAACACCTGCCAGGCAGGGCCACCTTTGTGATAAGAAAAGTGAATCTGGACATGCTCCAGGAAGGGGGTCAGTAGAATGATAAATCACAGGTGTGTGTAAACACCCACACACACGTGCACTGGCCCAAGCCCAGATGCCTTTGGAAGGAAGATAACTTCCTATCTTAGAAAATTATGAAACTTAGCATCCGAATGCATATGGGAGATAAAATGTGTTCAGCGCTCAGCTGACTTGAAATTTACTTTCATCTCTATTTACTTCTGGCTTGGCCCCTTCATGTCTCTGACAAGCAGTCTCCTCATCCTAAAATGGAGGGGTTAGACTAGACCAGGAATCAGCTCACTTTTTGTGAAAAAGGCCAAATATTAATATTTTAGATTTTGTGGGCCATGCAGTTCCTGTTGCAACTGCTGGACTCTGCCTTGGTAGCACAGACAGCAGCCACAGACTACACATGGTGAAATGAAGGAGGCTGTGTTTACAGGCCATAGTTTGCAGGCACTGGACTAAACAATCTCTTAGCTCGGGTCAGCTATCGTATCCCAGAGTTCAGATGACCCGAGGCCCAGCAGACCCTGATGATCTCTAGTTCTGTGAGCTCAAGCCTGCTTCTCTACTTCCTACTCTGACAACCTGTCTAGACCCAGAATCCTGGTAAGACTGATAGTTGGCCACTCTCCTGCCAGGTCTCCTGCCCAACCAGAGGTATGGAAACTGTTGCTCACCTGATGCCACCATATGCATACCTGCTCCCATCAGTAAATAGAACTGATAGCAACATACTCTGCTTACCCTAGAATTGGCTCTACCCTGAACCTAGCTCCGCTTTGCTCCTACCCCCATCCAGGGTTGCTGGGACCATTTGCTGCTGTGGCTTGGTCTCTCCAACTGGAAAATGTCTTCCCTGTAGACTCCACAGCCTTAGCCCCAGTTGCCAAACCAGATCATTCTTCAGCACTGTGGTTATTCTATCTCCTACGGGTGACCTGCCCCAGAGGAGTCCTTGTTCTAGATCTTGGATCCTTATTCTCCTTCTGCTGTCCTGCGTAGATCACCAGGCCTTGCTCAGTCAACTCTTAAGATGTGTCAATTATCTGGACAGAAATTCAGATTTTGGTTCTAGAACTAGAAAGAAAAAGAGGTCTTTAGAAAAGGCCAAAGCCCACTTATAAGAATTATTGCACAAGGTCAGAATTGGACCAGGAGTCAAGCTGATAATCCTGTGATAAGCTGTTCCATGTTAACCCTACATGGAGAACATCACTGAAGCAGAGGGGCACAGAAATCTAAGCGTTCAAATCAAAATGGAAATTTCTAGGCCTTCAGACTCCTTGGCATAGGCTTATGGTGCCCTCTTGTGTTTAATTCTGAAAAGTGTAGGCTTCTGCTTGAACTGGGCTATTTTTCCAGAAATCTTTTCTATTCCCATTAAAAAAAAAAAAGATCATTTAAACTGTCTGATTAATTCCCCAGTGAAATTGTAAAGAAAGAAAAATTTGTAAGAGTACATTTTAACCCTATATTGGTCTCAAATCTACATTATCTCATTTTATTTTCAAAATGTTCATTTGAAGAAAGAGGCCAGACAGGTATTGACCCATTGGAACTAGTGGAGGCAAAGAGCATTGCTTGAGGTCACAGAGCTAATCTGTGATGGAGTAGCCAGCAACATCACCCAGGTCTTCTGGCTGCACTCAGCTTCATATTTTCACTGGTTATTTCTCAGGATTTTTAAGTTGTGCAGAAACATCCCAGTTCCCATCTCTACTGGAGTCAGAATATCTCCGAGGCAGGCAAGAGTCAGCGGCTTCACAGAGTGCAGGGTGTAAAGTAGGAAGCTGGTGTCAGAAACAAGGCTGAGCCAGAACTGGTAGCAGGCAGGTAGACTGCTGCATCCTTGCCCACCTGCCTGCCACAGCTGTGCTGAGTAGCTGGGCAGTAGTGTTCTCCATGGGCAGGGGCAAAGTGGGGCTGGCATTTGCTCTGTGCAGCTGAGGGACCAGGATACTGGAGCAGGGACTCCACTGATAAAAACTAAGTAACTTGCAACCCATGGAACCTCATCCTTAAGCCCTCTTCCCATACTCCCTCTGTTCCAGCCACTATCTGCTTCTCTGCAACAGCCATGTATATGTGTCTATATTTCTGCATCTTTTCTCACACCGTTTATAATGCCTGGAAGTTTTTCCTGCTCATGCCTTCAAAATCCTACTCATTCTTCCAGGCCAAATTCAAATGTCATCTCTTCCCTCTGGCTTTCTCTGATTTTCCCTTCTTTTGTTGACCCCCTTCCCATCATACGCATACCTCTCCTCTGTGGACTCGTAACTGCTTGTGCGCCTGTTAATAAGACATACGTTGTTCTGCAATTATTTGTCTCTCCCATACTTTGTGAACATCTTGAAGACAGAGGCCATTCACTCACTTTCTTTGGTATCAATAGAAATCCACAGGGACCCATGGTAGAGAAATGCATGAGCTTTGGACCAGACAGACCTAGATCTGCATCTTGACTCAACCATCTGGGACAGTCATTTAAACTTTCTACAGTCCATTCTCATGTCTGTAAAAAGTGGTAAAAACACCTTCAGAGGGGTTGTTAGGAAAATTAAGTGAAATAATACACACAAAGCCCTTATATACAGAAAGCAGTAGCTTTAAAATCATCCCATTCAATATCTTCTTTGTAACCATAAGGTAATAAATCTAGAGGAGGGCAAGTGTCTTGCCCAAGGTCACGTAGAACTGCTGGGACCTGAATGCAGAGCATCTGATTCCACATACTCTTTATATGGTCAAACCTCGTCCTGGTCCATTTGGGCTGCTACAGAATCCCACAGACTGGGTAGCTTATAAACAACAGAAATTTATTTCTCACAGTTCTGGAGGCTGAAGGGGTGTGAGCCTGGCCAGGTTCTGATGAAGGCTGTCGTCCTGGCTCCAAGTTGGCACTTCTTGCTGTGTTCTCACATGGTGGAAGGGGCTAAGGATCTCTCTACATCCTCTTTTATCAGGCACTAATCGCATTCATGAGGGTTGAACTCCCCCCCACTTCCCCACGAAATCAGCACCTTCCCATAGGCTCTACCGTCACATCCGGCATTAGGAGTTCAACATGGGAATTTTAAGGAGAAACAAATATTCAGACTGTAGCACACTTCATGCTCTATCTCTGCCAATTGTCACTTTCTTCTTTCAGATGAGGTTGACTTCTCCAGAGGCAGAGACCAGCTGTCCCCTTTCCCTCCCTTCTCCATGGCATGGCCTCACACAGGAAGAGGCTCATGTCAGGAACTGAACATGGTTGCAAAACTGAGCAATCCCTAGTTTCCTCAGCTTTGGTATCTGCATCATTATCCTGTCCTGTATCAAGCTTAAATTCCACATGCTTCCCAAATCCCTCTTCCTTCTCCTTATGACTGTTGGCCTGAGTTCATGCCAGATCCTTTCTCTCCTGCACCTGTCGTGTCCCCCTGTGGGTGACAGTGTGGCAGGACACGTACATAACAGTGGAGCCCGAGGACAGGGCAGGACCAGGGAGGTACTGTCCTAAGTGGCCAGCTCTTAGGAGCCACTTTCTAAGGTGAGGTCTGAGGAATAATGACGTGGCTGAAAAAGAAAAACAGTAGATTGAGTTAGTGGCCAAACTGATACTGAGTGGAGAAGGAAGTGAGAGGCAGGCACTTGTTACAAGGAGTCTAGGGAGACAGAGACACGTTTTTGTTTTTTTGTTTTGTTTTGTTTTTTGTTTTGTTTGTTTGTTTGTTTGGTCTTTTTAATTTTTGGGGTTTTTTTTGGCTGCAGTCCACGTGGTAAACCGGGGGCTGGCCTGAAAGCACAGACATGTTTCTATCCTAAACATTGCCAGCGGACTCCAAGCATGACCCTGTCCCTAGGAAGGCTGAGAAAGAAAGAAAAGGGGAGGAGAAGCCTCCACTTTCCCTCAGTCATTAGAACAGAAATTACCCCAGGTTCAAATCATTTTTTCAAATCATTTCTGAGTCAGGGGTCTGTGTCTGCACCTTACTGACAGTGCAGCTAGACTGTGTCTTTCCAACCAGTCTTCTTAGTGTTTCTGGCTATAATACAGTAATTTTCCCAGAGAGGGCTGCTTCTCAGCCATCAATCTAGATACTGAGCACAGCCCCATACAGGCAGCTACGTTGTTCCCTGGGCCCAATCCTGATCCTGCAGCCAGCAATCCATCCATGGTTGAGGCAGAACATGGGCCCCTGCATGCCTAAGACAAACCCCTGCATCCTGCAATTTCCGGGACTTTTCACTGTTCTAGTTCTCAAGGCGGTGGTACTAAAGCAGTGGCCTGGGCAGCCTTCACCGCTGGGTCCTGTGTCCCTGCTACAGGAATAAATGCATGTCTCTCCCAGAATCGGACATGGCAGGGCCTCACTGTGGCAGCTGAGAGCCCAGACCTGTGACATCCCCTCATAACCACGAGTGCTGCCTGGTTCGCTGTTGTTTTCCCACATCTTGTGTTCTCTAGCTCCTGAAGTGAGCAAGTCCGTGACCTAATTAAAAAGTGAGGTTCTGCTGAGATCTCGCCGACCTCCCCTTCAGCTTTTTATGCTTTTTTGTATTTTCCAATTATTTTTAATGGATATTTATTGCTCATGTAATCGAGGCAAAAGCAACCAGAGCCCCTACAAAGACCAAGATTATTTTCAAAGAACATTCCTGGAAGCACTCCTGATTTTCTCAGAATGCATACCCAGAATTGTTTGTAGAGTCTGCTCTCTGAGCAGTTCACAAGTAATAGGGATCCACAACTTAAATGGCAGCCCTCTGGTGCGGCAGCCCCTGACATCCACTGCAGAGGGCACAGGAGGTCACCAGACAGCAAAAGACTAGAGCTGGAGACCAGTCATCACTCCTACATCTTGTCAGACTTGAGAAGTCGTGACTAGAACAACAGAAATATTGATCACCCGGCCTTGTGCTTGAATCCTGACCTTTGAAGATTGCCAAAGAGATGAAGACATTTTTTTGCAATAGTGAAAAACAAGAAGCGTGTATTGAAGGTTTATTAGGAACCAAGTGCTCTACTCCAATATTATTTTATTGAAGGTAATGTTGACCTTGTGGTTTAGGTATAATCTCCTTTAGCTACTAAAAGACAAAGCCAGTATACAGACATCAGTCTGACAGATTGCAAAGCAAATGATTCTTTTAAATATGCTGTATTATGTGTCGTATAATAGCATTTCTATAAGGGCTAATCCAGCATGAAACCCAAACACACACACACACACACACACACACACACACACACACACACAGCAGCCCAACCTACTCACTAGATCACTAGAGGAATACATGATAAGATAGATGGCGTTATCTCTGCTTTAGGCTTCACCAAATCCTCACCAACTACTAACACAACCATTTCAGTTGGGCTTTGGTTTTAGAAATTGACAGTAAGATATCAGTCACAAAGATGACTAGAAGAGTTTGATATTTGACATCTGATGAAACCTTAACGGTAGGATTGTAGAGCTGCTCTCGGCTGTGAGGTAGGACGGGGGCTACACCCCTTTCTGAACATCAGTGCTCTCAGGGATAGGGACAGGCAAAACACCGGGATCCTAAAGTCACCAATTTGCAGATCCTTCCTCCTGGTGACTATGACGCAGTCACACTGAACTTTGAATTCCTTTATCATCAGAGTTTTCCAATATAGAAGAAACCTCTTTCTAGAGTCAAGTTTTACAGGAAAAGTTCTCAATAGAAAACTCCTTATTTTCCATTTTGAAATGCTGGACTGAGCAATTCTTTTCCATCCTTGAATTTAAAAAATGCGTTTGTCCATTTGATTACAGGTAGTATTTATCTCTTCAAAAGCAATAACCAAGCCATGAATCAGATGAGCTTTGCCTTTTTCTCTCCCGTTCTTGCTTTGTTTTCATTAAGGGAAACACATTATGAAAATGTATAATTTTCCCACATTGTTTCCCAATTGTGCTTAATTGATTTCCAGCATTAAAAAAAAAAAAGGTTATTAGCCAGGAAAAGGAAACCTCAAACCTCAAGAGTATCCTCTTAATAACCATTTAATCTTAAATTGTGTTCACAAGTGCTTACTATAAACATCTTTAATTTTGCATGTCACCTACCATGGTTGAGTGCAATTCAATTTCTTAGACTTTGACATAATATTCTACTACACCACCAGCCAAGGAACTGCCAGGAGTTGAGCCTTTTTGCTTTCTACTCAGGGAAGCAAAATTGGTCATCAGTTCAAGCCTAGTGAATTAGTATCCATCAGTGAGGAGTATGTCGTGAGATGTAGCAGCTCTTGCCAGGACACGGGATAGGGCTACTTCCAGCAACCTGTATTAATTAATAAGTCAATGGGATTAATTAATTCAATTACCATACGCAGGGAACTTGTCGTAGTTCTGGAGACTCAGAGATAAGTTAGGCTATAATTCCTGCCTTCAGAGACAATTTACATTATGGAGAGAGATACTTTCCAACTTACTAAGGCAAACTCTAAGAGCTGTGATACTTGCTCAGGCAAGCAGTGGTGGGGAGCGGAGAATCCTTCAGGCAGAAGAGGGACAGGGAGAGATGGAGACAGGGATTCTAGACAGAGGGACCAGCATGGCCATAATCTTAGAGGTGTGAACTTATAGGGGTGTTTGGGAGGGGTCGTAGCCTATAGAGAGGTGGAGAGGGCTCTGCCAGGAAGAGTCACTGCAAAGGCAAGATGAGCTCAGACTAGAGAGGAGCAGCAGTGTTTTCAAAGGGGTCAGGACTTCATCACTCAGACAGGCAGTCACTGAAGGGTGCTTAAGATGAGAAGTGATCTTACCTACAATTTAATGAGATCATGCTTCCATTCACAAATGCTCCAGATTGGCCT
>NC_048221.1:100027331-100055967 GCF_002007445.2 Ailuropoda melanoleuca
TTCCCACCAATAGTGTAAGAGGCTACCCCTGTCTCTGCATCCTCTCGAACACCTGTTGTTTCTTGTATTGTTAATTTTAGCCATTCTGACAGTTCTGAGGTGGTATCTCATCACGGTTTTGATTTATATTTTCCTGATAATGTAATGTTGATCATTTTTCATGTTTCTGTTAGCCATCTGGACGTCTTCTTTGAAACATTGTCTATTCATGTCTTCTGCCCATTTCTTAACTGGATTATTTGTTTTTTGGGTGTTGAATTTGGTAAGTTCTTTATAGATTTTGGATCTTAACCCTTTATCAGATATGTTATTTGCAAATATCTTCTCCCATTTTGTAGGCTGCTTTTTAGTTTCGTTGATTGTTCCCTTCACTGTGTAGAATCTTTTTATCCTGATAAAGTTCCAATAGTTCATTTTTTATTTTGTTTCCCTTGCCTCCACAGACATGTCTAGTAAGAAGTTGCTATGGCTGAGGTCAAAGAGGTTGCTGCCTGTGTTCTTCTCTAGGATTTTGATCGTTTCCTATCTCACATTTGGGTCTTTCATCCATTTTGAATTTATTGTTGTGTATGATATAAGAAAGTGGTCCAGTTTCATTCTTCGGCAGATTGCTGTCCAGTTTTCCAAATACCATTTTTTGAAGAGACTGTCTTTTTTTTCCCCATTGGATATTTTTTCCTGCTTTGTGAAAGATTAGTTGACAATAGGGTTGAGGGTCCATTTCTGGGTTTTCTGTTCTGCTCCATTGATCTATGTATCTCTTTTGGTGCATGCACCAGAATGTCTTGGTGACTATAGCTTTGTAATACAGATTGAAATCCAAAATTGTGATGCCTTCAGTTTTGTTTTTCTTCTTCGTGATTGCTTTGGTGGTTCCATATAAATTTTAGGATTGTTTGTTCCAGCTCTGGTGGAATTTTGATAGGGAGTACATTAAATGTGTAGATTGCTTTGGGTAGTGTAGGCATTTTAACAATGTTCATTCTTTCAATCCATGAGTATGGATTTTTTTTTCCAGTTCTTTGTGTCTTCTTCAATTTTTTCGTAAGTGTTCTATAGTTTTCAGAGTATGGATCTTTTACCTTTTTGGTTAGGCTTACTCCTAGGTATCTTATAGTTTTTGGTGCAAGTGCAAATGGGAATGATTCCTTGATTTCTTTTTCTGGTGCTTCATTATTGGTGTATAGAAATACAACAGATTTATGTACATTGATTTTATATCCTGTCACTTTGCTGAATTCATGTATTAGTTCTAGCAATTTTTTGGTGGAGTCTTTCAAGTATTCTATATAGAATATCATGTCGTGGGCAAATAGTAAAAGTTTGACTTCTGCTTTGCCAATTTGGATGCCTTTTATTTCTTTTTGTTGTCTGATTGCTGAGACTTAGACTTCCAGTACTATTTTAAATAGTAATGGTGAAATTAGATGTCCTTGGCTTGTTCCTGACAGTAGAGGAAAGGTTCTCAGTTTTTCCCCATTGAGGATAATATTAGCTGTGGGTCTTTTGTATATGGCCTTTATGGTGTTGAAGTATTTTCCATCTATCCCTACTTTGTTCAGGGTTTTTATCANGTAGATATCCTTGTCTTGTTCCTGACAGTAGAGGAAAGGTTCTCAGTTTTTCCCCCATTGAAGATAATATTAGCTATGTGTCTTTTGTATATGGCCTTTATGGTGTTGAAGTATTTTCCATCTATCCCTACTTTGTTCAGGGTTTTTATCAAGAACAGATGCTATATTTTGTCATATGATTTTTCTACATCTATAGAGAGGATCATATGCTTATATCCTTTCTTTTATTAATATGATGTATCACACTGATTTGTGAATGTTGAACCAGCCACGCAGCCCAGGAATAAATCCCACTCGATCATGGGGAATAATTCTTTTAATGCACTGTTGAATTTTATTTGCTAGTCTCTGGTTAAGAAATTTTACATGCATGTTCATCAGGGATATTGGCATGTAATTCTCCTTTTTCATGGGGTCTTTGTCTGGTTTTGGAATCAGGTAATGCTGTTTTTGTCAAATGAGTTTGGAAGTTTTCCTTCCATTTGTATTTTTTGGAACAGTTTGAGAAAAATAGGTATTAAATCTTCTTTAAATGTCTGGTAGAATTCTGCTGGGAGGCCAACTGACCTCCCCAATTGGGAGATTTTTGATTACTGATTCAGTTTTTTTGCTGGTTATGGGTCTATTCAAATTTTCTATTTCTTCCTGTTTCCATTTTGGTAGTTAGTATGTTTCTAGGAATTTATCCATTTTCTTCCAGATTGCCCCATTTGTTGGCGTATAACTTTTCATAATATTCTCTTATAATTGTTTGTATTTCTGTGGTGTTGATTGTGATCTCTCCTCTTTCATCTATGATTTTATTTATTTGGGTCTTTCTCTTTTCTTTTAGATAGGTCTGGCTAGGGGTTTATCAATTTTATTAATTCTTTCGAAGAACCAACTCTTAGTTTTGTTGATCTGTTCTACTGCTCTTTGTTTGTTTTTATATGATTGATTTCTGCTCTAATCTTTATTATTTCTCTTCTTCTGCCGGCTTTAGGCTTCATTTGCTGTTCCTTTTCTAGGTCCTTTAAGTGTAAGGTTAGATTACGTATTTGAGACTTCTCTTGCTTCTGGAGGTAGGTCTGTATTGCAATATACTTCACTCTTAAGACTGTCTTTGCTGCATCCCAAATGTTTTGGACTGATGTGTTTTCATTTTCATTTGCTTCCATGTAATTTTTTCTTTCTTCTTTGATTTTCTGGTTAATCCATTCATTCTTTGGTAGTATGTTCTTCTTCTTCTTCTTCTTCTTTTATTTTAAATTTATTTGAGAGAAAGAGAGCATGAGAGAGAGAGAGATCATGAGCAGGGGGGAGGGATAGAGGGAGAAGCAGACTCCCTGCTGAATAGGGAGCCTGATGCGAGACTCCATCCCAGGACCCTGAGATCATGACCTGAGCCGAAGGCAGATGCTTAACCGACTGAGCCACCCAGGTGCCCTAGTAGGATGTTCTTTAACCTCCATATATTTGTGGTCTTTTCAGATTTTTTCTTGTGGTTGACTTAAAGTTTTATAGCACTGTGGTCTAAAAATATTCATGATATGATCTCAGTCTTTTTGTACTTCTTGAGGGCTGATTTGTGACCCAGTATGTGATCTGTTCTAGAGAATATTCTGTATGCACTCAAAAAGAATGTGTATTCTGCCACTTTAGGATAAAGTGATCTGAATATATTTGTTAAGTCCATCTGGTCTAGAATGTCATTCAAAGCCATTGTTTCCTTGTTGATCTTCTGTTTAGATGATCTGTCCATTGCTGGAATTAGGGTGTTAAATTCCCCTACTATTATTGTATTGTTATCATTGAGTTCCTTTATGTTTGTTGTTTTTTTATATATATTTATATAATTGATTTATATATATTAATTGACTTACATATTTGAATTTTTATATATTTGGGATTTATATATTTATGCTTCCCAAGTTGGAGGCATAAATATTTACAATTGTTACATCTTCTTGTTGAATAGACATCCTTATTATGATATAGAGCCCATCTTCACCTCTTGTTACAGGCTTTGTTTTAAAACCTGGTTTGTCTAACAGAAATATGGCTACTCTGGCTTTCTCTTGCTATCCATTAGCCTGATAGATAGTTCTCCATCCCCTCACTTTCCATCCGCAGGTGTCTTTAGATCTAAAATGAGTCTCTTCTAGGCAGCATATAGCTGAATCTTTTTTTTTTTAATCCATTCCGATACCCTTTGTCTTTTGATTGGAGCATTTAGCCCGTTTACATTCAGAGTGAATATTAAGAGATATGAATTTAGTGCCATTGTGTTACCTATAAAGTTGGTGTGTCTGGTGATGTTCTCTGTTTCATTCTAGTCTTTGTTGCTTTGGGTCTTTTTTCCCCCCACTCAAAGAGTCCCCCTTAATTTTAGTGGTCATGATCTCCTTTGGCTTTTGTGTGTCTGGGGAACTCTTTATCTCTCCTTCTATTCTAAATGGCAGCCTTGCTGGATAACGTATTCTTGGCTGCATATTTTTCCCATTCAGCATGTTGAATATATCTTACCACTCTCTTCTGGTCTGCCAAACTTTTGTGGACAGGTCTGTTGCAAACCTGATCTGTCTTTCCATGTGTGTTAAGGACTCTTTTTTTTTTTTTTCCTTTGCTGCTTTCAGGATTCTTTTCTTGTCTGTGTATTTTGTAAATTTGACTATAATATGCCTTGGTGATTTCTGTTGAATTTAATGAGAGTTCTCTTGTGCTTCTTGGATTTTGATGTCTGTGTCCTTCCCCAGATTAGGGAAGTTTTCTGTTATAATTTGCTCAAAAATCCTTCTGCCCTTTTTTCTCATCTTCATCTTCTGGGACTCCTATGATATGAATGTTATTCAATTTTAATAAGTCGCTGAGTTTCCTAAGTCTCCCTTAATGATCCAGTACCTTTGTTTCCCTCTTCTTTTCAGTTTCATTATTTTCCATGATTTTATCTTCTATATCACCAATTTGTTTCTCTGCCTCATCCATCCTCCTTATCATGACATCCATTCAGGATAGCATTTTTAATTTCAGCCTGACTAAATTTCAGCTTTTTTATCTCTGCAGTAAGGGATTATCTAGTGTCTTCTATGTTTTTTTCAACCCCAGTGACTATCCTTACAATTTTTGTTTTAAGTTCTAGTTCAGACATCTCACTTATATCTGTATTGATTAAATCCCTGGCCATCATGTCTTCCTGTTCTTTCTTTTGGGGTGAATTCTTCCATCTTGTCTTTTGGAAGAAAAAAGAAAGAAGGAAAAAGAAAAAAAAGGTAAAATAAAATTAAAATTAAAAATTAAAAAATAAATAAAGGAAGCTATGTCCTACATGTGTTTTTGTCTGCTTGTTAAGAGAAGTTTAATAGGAAAGAAGATTAAAAAATTAAAAATTAAAAAAATAATACTAATAATAAATTTAAAAATAAAATTTAAGAAATTGCTCTTTCTGTATACAAAAACACCCCCAACAAGCAAATACATCCAAAGAAAACTAGATCCTGTTTCTCCTAGAGCTGAAGCTTTGCAGTACTCTATGATCAGTAGACTTAGTGCATGGGAGGGGTTTGTGCTGTCCTTCTTGGGGAGGGGCCCTCTCCTCAGATTCTCAGGTGGACTTGCCCTTGTGGATATGGGCCCACAGGGCACAGGGGGGCAGGGCTTGGTGTAGTGACTTTGTTCTCTACTTGGTGGCACTGTTTAGCTCACTGGGTCTATCACTGCTGGTGGGCAAGGGGTGAAAATGTCTGTGCTCCTCTCCTTCGTCTCCAGAGCTGGAAGTTTGCATCTACCATTCTTCAAGATGCCCTCATAGACATGAAGACAATAACCCCTCATGTGTCCTCAGTTTCTGTCAGATCCCTACCCTCACCCTGTATCCCAGCTGTCTGCCTGCCAAATGGTGCAGCCCTCCAGTGTTTTATCTCAGGATTGACTGTGTTTCAAAGCCCCACATTTCAGAGGCCCCTGTGGCATGGACCTATGCTGATCTTCTGGTAGAGTGTCTCCCTGTGCTCCGCCATTGCCGGCTTGTCCCAGAACACATTTGTGTGACCATGAAGTGGTTCGGACTTCATAGTAAATTGCAGCACATAGCCAGCACCAGGGTTTGCTGTCCTCAGCCTGTGTCTTTGTTCCTATGCTGGTGAATGGGGCAGCTCAATGGCACTCGCAGGGTCTTTTGCTGGTGGGACTGCTGTATGCCCTCTACCCAATGCACTCCATGCAGGGAATCACTTCTCCCCCAGTGATCCTGGGGATCCTCAGACCCTGCTGCACGCTCCTGGGATTCCACCTTGCTTCCCTACCTGAGAACCACTCAACTTGCCAGGCTTGACCCTGGTGATGTCGCAGACCTCCAAAACTTCAAATTCTGCACTCTGCTGTTTATAAAAACCTGGCAGTATTGAAACCCCTCCTTGTTTCTAGTGAATGGGTTTGGGGAACAATTTTCTTGTGCAGTCCCCTGTGCATGTTTTGTGCATGTTTTCACTTTTTTTTCCCACTTTCTCTCTTTCTTTCTCTGTTGCTACTCTCTCCCCCATCAGGGCTCCTCCCTCCTCCACTGTGCCCCTGGCTCTTTATCCTGCACATTAACTCTCCACTCTTCCTACCTTCCACGGGTCTTTTTTTTTTTTCCCGTTTGTAGACAGGCAGCTTTGTTCTCTAAGACTGCCAATCAATTTCTTGGGTGTTCAGAATGACTTGATATTTATCTAACTGTGTTCGAGGGAGGAGACAAGCTTAGGGTTGCCCTATTCCTCTGTCATCTTAACCCCCTCTCTCCTAGAAATCACTTTTTATCCTTTTTCTCATGATAATCTCTAGGTATAGACAAAGATTAAACAGCTTCGTGGCTGCAGAGGGAGGGCTGTTGGTCCACATGCTGCCTTTGGATCTGCCCTGCCCACCTTGTCTGGACGTTGAGTGTCCTCTCCCGGTGACCAAAGAGGTGTGACTACCGTGCTTGCTTTCTCCATAGTTAACTGGCTCCTGCTGATTGCAGTTGTGTTTTGGATTACCATTTGCCTTAACTGGTCAGGTTGTCACACACTGGAATATCCTCCTCCCAACCCCAGGCTTCTTCCAGTCCACTCAGGCCTCTTACACATCCTGTTCCTTTCACAAGCACACAGAGGAGCACACAATAGGATCCTTGTCTGCCAGCACACACTCAGGGTACCAGGAGAGCCATGTGAGGACCTCTTAGCAGGTATGTGGACTGCTCTTGTACCATACCGAGGATGGCAGGAGAGAACACCACATTGAGTAATTTCATGTAACTTCATCTTCCTGGGTTTTCCATCTGAGATTTGTATCATCTTACCCTAAAAATAGCCCACAGAAAGGCCTAGGGGACTGGGATGCTGAATTCCCTCTCAGGGCTCAGACATTATAGTAACTTAGTCTCTGCTTAAAGGTTGTCTCCTTTTCAATTTTGGAGAATCTGCTCTTATATTATATCCTGTATCTCCCTATGCTATTTCTTAAAGCAAAATTCATCTTTAGACCTTCAAGCTTTGCTCTTAAAATTTTGAATTTAGAAATTCCTTTTCAATTGATCTTGGACTGGACCCCACAAGACTATTGAATTGCCCTAGATCTTGAGGTTCAGAATAGGAAAGTCATTTCCCTAATTCTAGGCTGGCTCTGTCTGCCCCAATGGCCAGGGTATGCTGAATCACCTGATTAGATACCTACATAGAACTAAGGATGATCAGGAATGCAAATACATTATTTTAAAATTCCACTAATATTACCCTATTTCAAAGGGTTATGCTTTGTGTTGGTATACACACAGCACCATTTAGTTCAAATCATTTAACAAATATTTCTTGCAGGACTATTACGTTCCAGGAAATGGGCCAAATATACAATGGCAAATAGGGTTACTATCCTAATGGAGCTTACATTCTAGTAGAAGATATTGACTACAATTAAGTAAACATACAAATAAATAATTAAATATTGTGAGAGATAAGCAAAATTGTTCAACAAGTAGCCCCAGAGGTTCATTCCTAATAACCTGGCAAGGAATTAACTGAGGAAAGAGTCCCCCTGGCAATGGGAAAGACCACTCCCAGTCTCCTCTGATAATCCCCCTTGGGCCAGCCCCCCTCCCGGCAGCTGGAATTATCCAGCATCTACCTAAAGAACTCAGATCTCGGTTCAGACTGTCTGGTGCCCAAGCCAAAGGCTTTACCCCACACTCCTGTCTAGCCAGTAAAAGCGAAAATAGAGGAGGGGAGCTTCCATAGGGGCTGAGACAACAAAGTACTCATGAATCTGCTGATTTCCCTACCTTTGAATGACAGCTTGCATTAAGTGATGTCTCCTATACCACATGAGCCTTTTACATAACAGCTTTGAAATAAAGAAATAGGGTAATGTGATAGAAAAATAACTGGAGGCAGAGACTATATACCAAGAGAGGAAAAGTCCATGCGGTTGCTGATAAGCCACGTTTAAATGCAGAACTAAAAGATTAGAAGGAGCAAGTCATGCACATAGTAAGAGAGTATGCCAGCCCAAAGGAATAGGTAGCGGCAAAGCCCAGAGGTGGGAACAAACTTGTCTTCTCAGAACCCAGAGTTGACAGATGATTAGGAGCAAAGTGATAAGAGGTGAGATTGGAGCCTCAGATTAGGAATAGACAAAATCAGGCAGGTTGTTCCCTGTTTGTTTATCCTCCCCCCCCCACAAGGGCAACCAGAAGCCACAGAAATGAGGTAGACAGATGGGCTAATCTGATAAAATTCTTTTAGAAACCCCCTTAGCATCTGTATAAAGAACAGTGGAAATAAGAATAGAAGGTGGAAGACCTGATTGGCAGTTTTAGTGCAGGTTTGAGGTGATGTTGGTCAGGACCAGGATGGTAGCACTGGGGATGGAGAATGATAGGCTGATTCTAGATCCATCTGGGAGCTGGTAGTGGTGGAAATAAGGGGCATCAAGGAGCCCTCTCAGGTTGGCTTGGTCAACTAGGTGGATGATGCTGTTGCTTAGGGAGATGAGAAATATTGGGGAAGAGACAAGTTTGAAAGCACTGGGGTGGTGTGGGATCAAGATGTTTTGGAATGCCATCTTTGAGATGACCATTGCATATCTGTGTGCTGGGTAGACCTTGTATGAGGGAGCTCTTCTCAACTGCAACTCCTACAGGCCCATGCACATAAGAAGTAGCCCACCCTACTTGGGCATTGATGGTCCCTTCCTATCACACTGCTCTCTACTACTTGACAGCAGGTCAGTGGGCACTTTGCACAGATGGCATCTCTTCCCATGGTTTCGCCTGAGCTTGACCTCCACTTCCAGATTATCTCCTGCATTTTTCCTTTGTCTGTCTAAGAGTGGTCCATCATCTGGCTTCCAGCCTGGCAGGCAGGAAGACCCTGTGTCTTCAGGCCTTCACCTGAAAGTAAAGGCAAATGGCAGCAATATAAATTGAAAGCCATTCTTCACCATCTGGAAGCTAGTTTCCTGCCATCCAGGAGGCAAAGGACTAGGGGTTGGCTCACCAGCAGCCCTGCATTGCCTGGATGAGCTGCCAGCAGAGGACTGGGTTTACATTTTTAAATCTAGGGCTTTTTTCCTTGTCTCCTTCCAGGATCTGGGAGAGGGAGCAGTAATGTGATAGAAAGTGATAAAGAAGAATTGCTATACACCTTTTATTTATTAGTTTCCTCCTGCCAGGAATTCCATCAGAAGACTCTCCCCTCCCTTTATATGATCGCTTTTTACACTTATGATCTCAGTGACCCAATGGGGCCATTCAGCTGTGTCAGGAAATGTGTAACTAATTACTCTTTGATTATTTCCTTGTTGAATGTTTTCCTTTTTGAAAAATACATTTGCTGAGCGTCAGCAGGTTCAAGGCACAAAAGTCCATGCCAATGACACGACACTACACCTGACAGGCCTGGCCCTGCTCCCTTGGAGTTCATACTCTAGTAGGAGTCAGGCCATAGAGAAATGAGCAAGCAAACAGGCTAATAAAGGTAATCCCAGATAGAGATGACTGTTACTAAGAAAATAAGGTAGCAAAATGCAATGGAGATTTGTGTCAAATTGTACAGGGAGATAGCAAGACGTTGCCAAGGAGGTGATAGTTTAATTGAGAAGGAATTAGTGAACACGACCCTGGGCAAAGTGTGTTCCAAGTCATGGATCAGCAAGGACAGAACTCTTAGATGAACTTAGATTCAGAACTATGAGGGCACTGTGGCTGTGGCTGCAGCCTGCTGAATGGGAGAGATGCAGTTTGAGGTCTGGTCAGAGCCCCAGGCAGGCATCACATCTTGACTCCCCGCAGGTGCTCAGGGTACTCTAATTAGCATGAAATTAGGCCAATAGAAAGCATAAAAGACATGGTTAGAATGGAATTGAACCATATTTAAATGGAATTTGGTGAGGACCCAGTTAGGTTCAAATAGCAAGTTACAAAGTCGCTCCTCCTTGCTTCATGTTATACTTCAGCTCACCAGTCAGCTTGCTGACACCTGCAGACACCTGCAGTGTTCTTGGTGCTCCTCGCTTGGGAAGTCATCCTTCTTCACCTCTCTGGCTAGTTCCTCCTCACCCTTGAACATTTCTCTCAAGTCACCATCTCCAGAAACACCTCTCCTTGAGTCATGACAACCAAAAATGTCTCCAGACATTACCAAAAGTTTTGGTGGGGGCATAAGGGGATATCCCACAGCTGAGAATCCTCCTATCCCCAATACAGCTTTTTCTCTTATTAGGAAGAGAGGGAAGGCAAGAAGAAGCAAAATATTGGGAAATACAGCAGCCTACATCAAATTTTGTCCTATTATTACAAAGCAGTTCTTGGTTAAACCCACCTTAAATTAGTGCAGCCTGCAATATTTCAAGTGCACAAAAGGCACAACTACTGAAAAATCAGAGAAAGAGTGCAGGAGACACACTGAGGAATGAAGGCTCTATTTTTGTGCCCATCATTCTAACAACACTGTAAAAATTCAGGTTGATGAGGTCAGGGCTGAAAAATGTTATTACTTTTTAATTACTATTTATTATTCTCTACTATTGTTTGTGTACTGGTTGGTTCAATGGCCTCAAAAATAATTGGACTCGGGGCTCCTGGGTGGCACAGCAGTTGAGCATCTGCCTTCGGCTCAGGGCGTGATCCCGGCGTTATGGGATCGAGCCCCACATCAGGCTCCTCCTCTATGAGCCTGCTTCTTCCTCTCCCACTCCCCCTGCTTGTGTTCCCTCTCTCGCTGGCTGTCTCTATCTCTGTCAAATAAATAAATAAAATCTTAAAAAAAAATAATTGGACTTTGCTGCCTGGACTTAATAACATTTTTGTGTTTATAAGTCTTGTCGATCCATATTCCGAGCAGATACTTTTCACCCCCACTCAGAGAAGTGGAACAGTACCCCAGAAGTCGCTCTAAGTGTGTATCTAGAGGACACAGAGACTGAGAGGCTGGAAGCAAAACACAAGTTTGGATAAAAGCTCCAGGGTTCTGCCTGTGATGATTGAGTTGGATAAGGCAAGGCATTTAATTCAAGCCTGGCAGGTATTCCTAGGAGTAGGACTGTGTGTAGGCTAAGCTGTTCACTGCCTCCTTCAGATTCCCTGGAGAATATATTCGTGTTCAGCCAAAGGTACCTGGGTCTGCAGGGAAGTGCCACCTTTGGACCTCTGAACAAAATATGACAGGTTAACACTGGAATGTTTGCAGGTTTTTCTCTGGATCCCCAGTCTGTCTTTTTTTGTGCTCATTCCACATCTAGGCTTTCCTCTTTTCCAAGATTTTAAGGTCATTTGTCTTTTCCTCACCATTCTGGCCCTCAAAACCTAATTGCAAGAAGAGCTTCCAGTTACCCATTCCATAAGGAATTAAAGGCTGCTAATGGCTTAATATACCATCCCTTTCAAATGAGCCTACAAATTATTCTCCCATACTAGAATTTATCAACTGGGGAGGAGGGCAAATTTCCTTTCCTTTTCTTTTGTTTCCTTTTTTTTTTTTACATCTACATGATATCGGCAATGTTTTATCTCTTTGTAAGATCCTGCTGTGTTAAAAAAGCATAATTAATAGTTATATGGAGTTCTGCCATTCTACACTGTAACCACTAGTCAACTGTGCTTATTGACTAAAAGAAATGTGACTAGTCCGAATCGAGGTATCCTATAAGCACAAATAAAAACTGGGATTTGAAGAATTAGTGTGAGAAACTGCAAAGTAACTCATTAACAATTTTTATATTGATTACATATTGAAATGATATTTTCAGTAATATATTAATATTAATTAATTTTATTTAATATATTAGGTTGTTATATTATCAATATATTATTAATATAGTAATGCTAATTAATACTACTTTATTAATATTAATTAATTATTAATATAATATATTAGGTTAAATAAAATATGCAATAAAATTACTTTTACCTGTTTCCTTTTACTTTTTATGTAGTTACTAGAAAATTTGAAGTTATATATGTGGTTCGTATCTTATTTCTATCAGGCAATGATGATATAGAGATTTGTACTCCATAAAAGTACTTTTAGAGTCATTTAATTTAGTCTATTAGGGGATTGATCATTATCCCATTTTACAAAGAAAGAAAATGAAACTTAGGTTAGTCATTTGTTCTTGATCACAGCTAGCAGTAAAAATAGATACCCAGTCAACTAACTACAAAAACTACCCTCTGTGTTAAAATCCAAGGACAGCATCATCTTTTTTTTTTTAAGATTTTATTTATTTATTTGGTGCAGAGAGGGAACACAAGCAGGGGGAGCAGGAGAGGGAGAAGCATGCTCCCCATTGAGCAGGGATACCAACTCGGGGCTTGATTCCAGAACCCTGGGATCATGACCTGAGCTGAATAGAGATGCTTAACTGACTGAGCCACCCAGGTGTCCCACATCATCTTTTTTGATAAAAGACTGGAATTGGGATTCAGACAACACAAAACTCTCTTTTCTTAAACTTTGTATTTCCCTTTAAGCAGCTTTTCACATTTTAAGTTGGAAGAGCAAAGGCAGATAAAGGGTCAGGAAATCTCCTTGCTCTGGAGGTTCAGACTTTTTCATTCCTGGTAAATGATACTGCAGGACAATAAAGCAAAAAGTAATGGTAAAGAAGACTCCATTATAACACCCCCCCCCCAAAAAAAAGGAAAAGGAAAAAAAATTAAGTCCCCTTTTCAGGGAAAAAAAAATAACTGAGCTGAGTGCCTGGTTATTTTGCCTCAGACACTTCTTCCCAAGCTTTGCATAGAGATTAATTACTCACACCTTGCATTCTGCTATTATAGACGCTGAGTGGAGACATGCTCTACTTTTCTTTCCCAGAACACCTGTTGTATCCTCCCTACAACAGAGATGAAATTAAGATTAGGTTATTGCCATCCCATCTCCAAAATTATCTGCACGCAGTCCTGCATTCTGGGCAGAACCCTTGTAATGGGTGAGCCCAGAGTGTGGGGCAGCAAGAAGGCTGGGCTTGACTCAGTAGAGTAAATTCCCTGTTATCAGAGGTACTTTTAGACTAGATAGAATTGCTTTGGATCAAATTTTGTGTATCTTCCAATTCCAAGAGTTAATAATTTTATGGCAAAGAAATTCTGCAGAAGAAAGAAACCCTTTAGAAACTCTTTCCAGTTAGTGCCCCAAACCATTCCCCATCCCCTCTGCTTCTTGCCACTGCTGTTGAGATGACCACCTTTACTGCTGGTGAGGTGTCTCTTCCTGGTTCCAGAAAAATTGTGTCTCAAAGGCTAAAGATAAATGCAGCAACTCAGTCTGATAAACAAATAGTCCTGATACTGGAGCTCAGTGGAAATAGCTGTGTCGGGAAATATTTAGCTGTTGAATGTAATTTCAAAGGTCAGTAAATATGCCAAATGAATGCAGTCTGAAGCTGAAAACACACTGAGAGCAAGGTGAGGGACTAGATTGTTTTCCTGCCTCCCTTGCTAGAAGGGTTTAACAGTCTATCTCCGAGTTTACATTTTATTTCTGTATTTTTGCTGTAGGCTAGCACCCTTTCCCCCCTTATGTTTGTGTCTTTTTTTTTTTTTTAATAATTGAAGATTTTTGTTGCAGCATGGCAGGAACAAGAAATCACACAGCCTTTGTATTTATTTACATTATTCTATTTGTCGCAGACATTTGGGTCTGGAAAATTTCCAGGGACCAAGGAGTTAACTGGATGTCTGCTTCCCCCTCACTTTGAAGTTCTCTGTACCCAACCCCACACTAGGTTCTGTGGCATGTTAACAAGACAGAGATGTGATCCCTGCCCTTGAAAAGTCTTGATGTAGTTGGGGAGACATGAACAGCGCAGCATAAATGCAGTAAAAGAAGGGTGTATGTGATGCTTCACCTGTACTACAGTCTCCTACACCTTCTCATTGATTCTCCGGCTCTGGCATTTCACTGCTCCCATTTAATTCTCTCCTTAGGCATCCACACCAAGGGATTCAGGGGTCATCTCAAATAAAGGACTTTACTGTGAAATTCTAAACCTGAACTTGTTCTTAATCCTCAGGCTCACATTTCCTCTTGGAATTCCTACCAAAAAACTTAAAACTAACATATCCAAAATCAAAATCATCTTCACTTCCCATAATCAAGATTGCCATCCAGGTACATATATTACTGTTACCTGGACTCTAACTGGGCTTATATCTCACTAGATATGTACACTTGGATAGGCTATATATCCTCCCTGAAGCTCAGTTTCATCATATGTAAATTTGATTACTAACATCTGTCTGATTTGTCTCCACTTTGATCCTTATACTAAGGAACCAAAGGAAAAATAACAAAATGATTAAATCAGTGGCAAATATCAAGCATCACTAATACTATTGTGAGAATAGTTTGGATTCACATTCTCTCTAGTTCATATAGCATTTGCACCCCCTAATTGGGGCTTGATTCCAGATTCTCCCCGTTTCTATCAGCTCTATCACATTTTAACTCCTACTTATACCATTCCTATGCTGAGGTAAGCACATTAAATTCATCCTGGATTTTTAGTTTCAGCTTTTTCCTTCAAGTATCAGACTGAGCCTAACCTGTGCCAGATTTTGGGTTCAGATATGTTTCAGCATATATCTGAAAATGCTCCAGCCTATCATAATCTTATTTATTTGTAGGAGGCTAGGAGTATTTTCGAGAGAATTTCCCAAGAAGAGAGGATTGGGCAGACAAGTCTGGCTGTCACAAAGCCTGAGTTATGAGAGAAAAGGAGGTATTCTGAACATGGTATCATGACCATCACACAAAATCTGCCCCAGCCCTATTTCTTAGATCCATGTCTGCTCTTCAGTAGAGGGAGCGTTGGCTGTCTAGCCAGAGACAGAAACAGTTGGATCAGTAAACATCACTGGCACAGTGGGGCTCAGACACGAGGGATCCCAAAGTAGTAAGGATGTTGGCACTCCATTGGAAATTCTCTCACAGTATATACCATGGAGTGGGGAGGTCCATCTTCCCCTCCTCCACCTCACATACTTTTTCATAGTCCATAGCTGGATATTATTGGCCTCTCATATGAGCATTGGTGAGATCACCCATTTGATAACTACACATCAGTGGTAGTGCCTGGTGGAAGACTTCACTGGAGACCCTACTGGAAATTGGAGTTGCAGCATCAGAAGACCTGCCCATAAGCACTTGTGAGGTAACCCCATGAATCTGCAGAAACTCTTGAGGTGACACACAGCAGCAAGAATTGGCCAAAAAAGTCAGCGAAATTCAAGTTTTTATTCCTAAAGGGGCTCCAAAATTAGAAAAATTTGAATCCACAATTAGAGAAATTTGGGTTATAGTTATGTGTCCCTCAAAATGTCCCAAAATTCCCACATACAAATAAATATACTTTGAATAAGATGATCTCCCCATACATTAGCCAAATAAATGTTGAATGAGCTCCAAATCTCTGGTGTCACACCAACATTTCAAGTGGCCCATTTTGAAGGTGCATGGAAAACTTTCCCCTTTACAAATACCTAAATAACTAAACACGTACACACACACACACACACACACACACAAAACATAAATATACACACAAAGAAAAAAGATAATTTTCCCAGGTAGCTTGCCATGGTGTATAAAATAAGCACACTTGGGACTGCTCTTGTGTAAAGAATGATGTGTTCATAAAGATCTTTTTATTTACTAGTCTTATAACATTTAATTAAGCAGTTAATTTGAATGATTACTTAATTTTTATCTCAGAGAAACAAAAAAAGGGTCTGTAATTCTGGTCTTGGAGACAGATCTCAGCTGGAGAAGGTTGGACTAGGTTCTAAAGTAACAGATGGCTATGGACCTCAATGAAGCAGCACACGCACCTTACACTTATGGGAAAAGGGGTGTAGGAAGGAAGAGTGGACATAGAAAGTGGTCATCATTTAGAAGTTATTAGGTGGTAGCAAATATTTGCTCATCCTAAAAAGAAGCCAGGGTGTTAGATGTTATCATCACCATTTTATGGAGGAAACAAATTTAAAAACTAAGGCTAAGATGAGATGAGCACCATTCAGACACATAGCTGGTAGGAGAATAAACTAGAATGTGAATTTTGAGATGATTGGATACAATGGCTGTGCCAGCCTCATTACCCTTGTGCCATACCAGGAAGGTTAATGTTTCTCTTTGATCCTCAGAAGAATCTGAGATATTGCCTCCCTTTTATCACTGATAAAAGAAGATGAAGAGAATTTAAGTTACTTAACTTACTTCATATTGCCAGAAACTGTCACACCTTATACTGATATCATTTCTGACCTAAAAATCTCAGTTCTTTCTCTTCTTCAGAACTTGGCTATAGATAGAACCTGGTGGGGATCATCAGGCTGTTCCCTCAGAAAATAGCACCACATCTATGACAATCATTTGGTGCTGGGAAAAATTTAGTGAATATGCTGTTAAGTAAGAGCTCCATGGCTGCTTTGCTTGCTGCATTCTGATTTTATGAGGTGAAAAACGCAGCTTAACACTTTATCTAAAGAATATATAAAGTGTATGACCAGAGGGACAAAACTACTTAGTTTGCCACCAACCATTCCCCTGTGAGAGGATTAAAGTCAATTTTAGGGTACCTTGAAACATTGCTTATGGTGGGGAGAAGGGTGATTAATGGTTATAATCACTGGTTCAAAGATCTCTGCTTTTGTCTTGAGCTTAAGCCAAGAACACCAAGGTAAGCATGTTCTGCAAAATAATTCAAACACTTGGAGCTTTTCCTGCTGCCTTCTCCATTTGAAAGTAATGTCCCTGACCACCCTTTAGTCCCCATTAGTAGTGCTGAACTGTGAGTCATATCCTCGACAGAGGAAAAAGTTTTATTGAGTCATGCGCACCCCCTGCGAGTTGAGTGCTTGCATTTATGAACAGCTGGTGGGCTACAAAGTCAAATTCTTGACTTTCTTCAAACCAGATGTTTGAAGCTCTAGGAGGCTAAAGAATAAACATCTAAGGATTTGAGTTCCTACTGGTCTTTCCTTTTAATAAAATAGAGCAAGTAGAGCTTGCCACCTCTTTGCTTAATAAAAAAAAATATAAATGTTCATCACAATGAACACCACTAAAATTTTATATAGGAAAAATTGTTTTGAGGGTATTAGAAGCCAATTTCAGTTTTGCTTTGAGTGAGTCATGAGTTGTTGGACATCAGTTTGTGGGATTTCAGTCCAAGTGACCTCATAAGAATCCAAGTTGAGACTAGTGATGTAAAGCACTTTGAAAAGAATAGTGTTTATACATCTGTTTGTCCATGGTTATATCATAATTTTATCAAAGCTTTTTTATATCATTGGTCTCACTAGATTATCATATTATACCTCTGAATTAGAAAGGGTCATGTGAGCACCGTTTCTCAAGAAAAGACAATTTACACCAGAGAGGTTAAGTCTAGATTCACTCATTGTCCAAACAAGCCGAATAGTGTACTGGATTTATAACACCAGTCTTCACTTGCAGAATAAACACCAATGGATTATAAGTCAAGAAACCTGGGTGCCAGCCTCAGTTTCAACAATTATAGTCATATGACCTTGGGAAAAAGCCCTCAACTTATGAATCTCAGTTGGCTCCGATTCAGGCCAGAAGGAATGCTAAGGACTGAGGTAGACGAGTAAACAAGAAGTAATAGCCTTTTACCGAGCTTATAGTCCAGAAGGGAAAATAGGTAAACAATTACAATAAAGTACAGATAGTCAATATGCTGTGGGAAGGTATAGCAGAAGAACCTTATCTAGACAGGACTCCAGGAAAGATCTTCCTGAAGAAGTGTGATGTTTAAACTGGACCTAAATGTTAACTAGGAATAATCTGGAGAAAGTATGAAGGAAGGAGCAAATGAGCATTAAGGAAAGAAGAACCTGTGTCAACTGTGTGAAGCCAGAGAAGACATGGCTTGGTCAAAGTATCATTTTCTCTCTACTGGTCCCATCCGTTTCAGACACAGAGCCAGTCCTAACCAAGGTAGCCAGTGTTTTTGTAGATCTTCCCACTCTCTTGATGCAATTTGAATTTACTCTTCCAGCTTCCAGCCTCGAAGCTGCTGAACTTGGAGTTAATCCTCAGGTTGCCCTTGAGACAAATTACTGTCACTCGTACCTTTAGCCTATTCAGTTTGCTTGGGTTTCAGCCTTCATTTCATGATTTGCACCTGAATTCAGCAGAGGCACATAATTCAATTCTGAAAAATCTATTGTTTATGACTGACAACATCTTTCCCTAAGACTCCTAATATTTCTTTATATTGCCTCAGATCTTCCAAATTCCTGAGGCCTAAAACCACTTCAGCTCTCAAAGTTTGACATTTATCCTCAATCCATCCCCTCAAATGAAGAAAGCTGCATCTAATTGACTTGTTTGTACCCATCCCTTGCATTTACTATCCTGGATTTGGAAGGCTGTCCTCTTTATGTTGATTATCATACCTTCCCAGTCCAAAGGATTTCCCAGAATATACTGTGATCGAGCTCTTGTATTACCTAAAGCTGGAACAATTGTGGGAAAGGACCACCTGAAAAACCTTAAAAAAGTCTTAATTTTCACGAAGTAAAACAACAATTATCAACCCATGTTTGCACATATGTGTACCTAAATTCACACGTGAATACCTCTACTTAATAAATCCCAATTATGTTATTAAGGCTCACAGTGCAACTACAGACAAGAATGACTTAGAGCAATTCCTAGGTGCAATCAAAAATTAATTAGACTAGTATTCCATGCAATAAATATCTTTATATAGAATGACATTTAAACTCTCCATGAGGCTTAGAAAAGGTAACTATAACCAATCACCTTCTGAAAATTCTATTAGCAGAAAGCAAATAAGATGTTCTAAAATTAATGAATTCATCAACTGAGGTGAAACCTTTCGAAAACCTATCATGTCAGAGAGCAATTAATTGGATCTTTTTCAGAACTTAACTCATTGCTGATGAATGCCTGAAGAATTTTAATTAAATTAAAGTAGTGTGGGGTCTAGTGTCAAGAAGAGTGAACTCAGGAGCAGAATTTGTCCTCATCCTGAATTGGCCATTAATGTGCTGTGTCACAGACACAAAGTCAGGCTCCCTCTCTGTTCCTGAATTTCTTCATTGTAAAGTGGAGTTAATTAACACCTGTCCTACCTAACATACAGGGTAGTTTTGAGAATAAAAATAAATAATGGATGACGCTGGCAATTTAAACAATTGTGTACATAAAGGGAAGTTGGAATTCTTGGCATTTGGATGATTTATAGGGTAAGAAGGAACAATATCAGTACTTTTCTAGAAATAAGGATTGATAGTTTTGTACTTTGAGTAAGTAAAGACAATCTTGATGACGCCACTGAACACATTCTTTGTCTTAGTGTCCATTAGGTTAATGTAGCTTAGCAAGGAATCACACATGGCTGTTGGTCACAGAATTTCCCTGGTGTATTCAATCTCCTCCATGTCTGATTTTCTGGTCTTCTAAATGTCAGGTCCATCCCAATGGTAAATTGAACATCTTAGAAAAAAAATACTTCTTGTCTCATGGTACAGAAGTTAATAGCCTTGCAGCAAAGGCCAATGCTCTATTTCTTTTTTATAGAAAAACAACAGTTTTTCCCTCTGGAGGAAGTGGGTAACGGTGATTAAAAGCACAGCTTTGGTGTTTGGATTTTAGTCCCTATTCTGTTACTTTTGTGAAACCATAACCAAATTATTCAGCTTCTCCAAAGTTTTGTTTTCTTATATGAAAAATGAGGGAAAGCATAGCTGTTTCACAATGATGATCTGGATATTATATATGATAATTTATGTAAAGATCTTAGCACCATGCCAGGCACAAAATTAATGCTGAATAAATGGTAGTTATAAATAGATGAGTTCCTGAACAAATTAATCTAGCAGTTCTCTGATAACACTGAATTTATGAGTAAAGTGCTTTCCTAAATTAGTAACATCTGAATACTTTTTAAAAATAAATACTGTTTCATTGCATTTATGGATATATAGAGAATGCAGAAGACTGGGCAAGCATTGCTCACTTGATGTCCCCAAGGGAACATCGTTAATGGTTAGGGAATAGGTCAAAATGTTTGCAACTAATAGATAAGCTGTGGAAATGATTCAGAGGAGTCACTTCTCTGAAACATCCATCTGTAGACTATAGTTACGTGTTTATGCCATTCCACAGAAAATTATTGAGTGTCTGTTATGGCACTACCAGACACTGAAGATAATATTGTTAGCTGCCATTGATTATGTGATTGTATGTGCATCATGCTTAAGGCTACCCATGCGTTATTTTAATTCCCACCAAAACCCCCATGAGATGTGTCTGTCTTATCTGGGAGCCCAAACCCTTAATCGCTCTCCTGATTTTCCCTTCTACTAGCCCACTATCTGGTCTAGAAATGTACATGGGAATCAGTATTGGAGACCCAGGGAAACATCGTAAGATAAGAGTACCACACCTTAAAACATCCATACTCTCTCAGATAATTTCCACCCCCTGTGGGAATCCTACTGGAAGTCCCAACTTCATGCTTTCCCCTACTCCACACATTCAGCTTCCCTACCCCAGTTCAGTCACCTAATTCCAAGTACTGCCTGTGGGCTGGGACTGGCACTTTTCACCATATCCTGACAGCATTACCCATCTGAATTTGTTTTAGGAGTGTTTCTTTCTCTGACATTCTCAGTTGTCTTAGATCAATCCCAGCTTTGAAACATGCCATTCCTTTTCTGCCTACAACTTAGTTTGGGGTGTCTGGTTATTTTACCTTCCTTACCTAAAATTCCATCTCTATGTAATCCTCCAGTTGCTGTCTCCATATTATTTCTGCCCTATCTCTTGATCCTCCCTTTGATTATAGTGGAATCTTATTTATGTTTTTATTCTCCCCTAAGCAACTAAGATTGATCTATGAAACATAAAAAGGAGGGAGGAAGTGTGAAAAAAAGAAAGCCTTGGATGCCATGCACTGTGCTTTGAGTAGTATTTTCTATGAAATTACTTTCCTCCTTATTGTTCTCACTTCAAACCCTGAAACATGAGGCACAAGGAGCAAAAGTTTTCTTTACTCCAAGTTCTTAACTATAGCTAACCCATAAGATCAAATATGTTGAGGGATTTCAGATTAACTGTTTGTTTCCCTTCTACTTTTGATCTTTCTTTTTTCTTTTCTTTCAGTAAACTGGTCTCAAAAATATACGAGAACACTCTCCTCCATCTAACATATTTCTTCATTGATCTGTGGTCCCTATTCTGCTCTTTGTTGTAACCCAAATCCCAGAGTCTTAATGTATAGAATTGTACTTCTTACTGGACTCAAATTACCTCTAGAACAAGGAGGAATTAGAAGCAGACAACACCAACAAATTTTACTAATTTTGAAAAATTTTGTGAAAGAATGTGTCCTTCTAGTGATCAGATTATCCCCTTGTAATTTTTCACACATATGTGAGTGTTAAGTACTTTAAACAAAGTGTTCTTTCTTCTCCATAGATTTCGAGCTCACAGAACTGAATAAATTATTATAATTTAAATAAAATTATTTAATTTAAAATATGTGATAATTCTTTATATTCTGTTAATGCAAATACACAAGGACAGTACAGTGGGCATATGTTTTCATTTTGGAAATAAGTTGTTTCTAAGGGCCAATATGAAACAATAGAAGGAAAATTCTCTGTGATGGCTCCATTTCCAGACTGTTTTCATGCTAGTATATTTCTCATAAAGCTTGCTCACAAATGATCCCTCTGATAGAATAGGATATGAAGATGGCCTTCCCAAGGATTATCTGAGATTTTAATATGGGAACAATAACTCTATTTTCCAGAGTATCTCTTGACTCACATGCCTGATATTCCAGCCAACAATAGGATAATTGTAGAATGTCCTTCAGAGACCTCTTTGTCCAACATCCTTATTGGAAAATTGAGAAACACAGATCCAAGGAGGGGAAGATAAAGACATTTACTCAAAATAACATGTTAATGGAAGAAATAAAATAAACCTGTGAAGCATTATGAAATTAAATGCAGTTGCTATAATTATCAAGATCATTATGAATTAATATATTGACTTATTCAATAAACATTACTGAATGTTTGATGTTCTGGGTGCTGGGGAATACAAATTCATGCTTGACCAATAGAGTATGGTAGAAATGGCATAATACCATTGATGAACTTAGGCTGAGAGGCCTGGCAACTTCTGCTTTGCCCTCTGGAAGTGCTTACCAACAATGCTGTAAGAATTGTTGGGGCTCACCTCCTCTGCTGTAAGAATTCCAAACTACACAGAAAGACATTGTGCTGACATTCTAGTTAACAGCCCCAACTGAACTCTCAGCCAACAGTCAGCATCTGACTACCACCCATGTGTGTGATCACATTTGAAGTCCAGTCCATATGATCCTTCATATGACTCCAGCTCCAGTCATTTTATCTGCATTAGAAAGCCCATGGGAGAGCTCCATAAGTAAATCCACTCACAGAATCATAGGAAAAAAATATAAGTTGTTGTTTAAGCCACTAACTTTGGGATAGTTGCTATACAGCAAGAGGAAATCACAAGAGTAGGTGAGGAAGAAATAATTTAAAGATTGTAAACAAGAGAATGATGATAAATTCAGTTTAAAACTGAACATTTTGACTAGGTAGGGCCGTAGGGATCAGAATCTTTTGATCGTAGGAGATAAACACTCTAGCCCCTGGTCTCACCACATATCCAAGTGTAGTCGGAATTTGAATGCTGCTGGATGGAACTGAGTGAAATTCCTCCTCTCATATACAAATTTTATGTGTCACATAGATTCAGAAGAGTCTCCTAGGGAAAAAAAGTACCAGGCTCCTTTCACATGACTTTCAGCCTGTGACTGATAAAGTATCAGATTCCAATTCTGGTAACAGGCTATTAATGTAGCACCCAATGATCTCTGCTTCCTGGTATTCACACCCTTGTGTAACTCCATAACTTATTGGAGAGGGGTGACCCATTGAGCCAATAAAATATTGCAGAAATGGGGGCTCCTGGGTGGCACAGCAGTTAAGCGTCTGCCTCCGGCTCAGGGCGTGATCCCGGCGTTGTGGGATCGAGCCCCACATCGGGCTCTTCCTCTATGAGCCTGCTTCTTCCTCTCCCACTTCCCCTGCTTGTGTTCCCTCTCTCGCTGGCTGTCTCTATCTCTGTCGAATAAATAAATAAAGTCCTTTAAAAAAATATTGCAGAAATGACCATGTGCAATGTCTGAAGCCGTTTTGAATGACATTGAAGCTTTTGGCTTTGCTCTTCCTTATGCTGGAGGAAGCCAATTACCATGTTGTAAGGATCCTCCAAAAGCCCCATGGAAAAACCCATGTGGCGAGGAACTGAACCCTCCTTCCAATGGCCAGCACAAATATAGCATGTTAGTGAGTCATCGTGGAAGTGGATATTTCAACCCTAGTAAAGCCTCCGATGACTGTAGCCTGGCCAATGTCTTAATGAACCTTTATCTGAAGTTCAGCAGTTGTTTTAAGTTGATTTCTGTGAGCTAACTCCGATAATTTAAAGACCATTTGAAATGATTTCTAGTCTTCCTACATTACTTAATTCAATGGAAATTAAGTAATTTTTCTTTAACTTCTAGTATCGTATATTTTATATGTAGAAGACAACATATATAACATGTATATGATTAAAAGAATATTTTTAAAAGTTCAAGTACATTTAAAATACATATAAATATATATAACTAATTTAAAGTATATATATAATTGCTGTTTAAAAATATATGGCTACTAGTATATTTGAATTGTCCTTTGTCCATATTCCAGTAATTTTCTTCACCCTTCATTCAGCTGTAACTATTTGGAATTCTGAATTTATCATTCCCCTCCTTTAGTATTTTATTATGTATATACACATACCTAAATGATATAATGTTCACTTATTTTGTCTTTGATCTTTTAAATAATGAAATTGCATATTATATAGTCTTTATTTTGATCTTTTCGCCAAACATTATATCTTTGAGATTAGCCATATTGATGCTTTTAAATGTCATTCCTTCATTTTCACTGCTGTAATGTATTATCTTTCTTATTCAGACCACAAAATATTTTCCAATTCTCTGTTAATGGACACTTGGCTTGTTTTTAGTTTTTTGCCATTGTAAATTAGGATGCTACAAACATTCCTGTATATGCCACATATACAAGCTGTATATTTCTAGGAGTGGGATGATTGATTGTATCAGAGTATAAGATAATGCCAGTTTTCCCAAGAGATTGTATCAGTTTACACTACCAGCAAAAAAGCAGAGCACTCATTGCTTCAAATCCTCATGAAAATTTTGGGAAATCAAACTTTCTTTTTGTCAAATTGGAAGGTGAATATATATACTTTCCCATTTTAATGTATTTAAATTCAAATTAGTTCACATATAGTGTACTACTGGTTTCAAGGGAAGAATTTAATGATTCATTAGTTGCATATAATACCCAGTGCTCATTACATCAAATCCCCTCTGTAATGCCCATCACCCAGTTACCCCATCCCCCCACCCACTTCCCCTACAGAAACCCTCAGTTGGTTTCGTAGAATTAAGAGTCTCTTATGGTTTGCTTTCCTCTCTGTTTTTATCTTATTTTCCCCTTCCCTTCCCTGATGTTCATCTGTTTTGTTTCTTAAATTCCACACGAAATCATACAGTATTTGTCTTTCTCTGACTGGCTTATTTCACTTAGCATAATACCCTCCAGTTCCATCCATGTCATTGCAAATGGCAAGATTTCATTCTTTTTTGATGGCTGAGTAATATTCCATGGTGTGTGTGTGTGTGTGTGTGTGTGTGTGTACACATCACACCACATCTTTATCCATTCATCTGTTGGTGTACATCTGGGCTCTTTCTATATTTTGGCTATTATTGATAATGCTCCTATAAACATCAGGGTGCATGTGCCCTTTCAAATTACTATTTTTGTATCTTTTTGCTAAATACCTATGTTATTAATTGATTCATATATTTGAGTGCCCAAGTTGGAGGCATAAATATTTACAATTGTTTGATCTTCTTGTTGGATAGATATTATGATAAAGTGCCCTTCTTCATCTCTTGTTATATAGTCTTTGGTTTACTCTGCCTTTTAGCATGATGGCTGGCTCTCCATCCCCTCATTTTCCATCTAAAATGAATCTCTTGTAGGCAGCATATAGATAGGTGTTGGGGTTTTTTTAAGTCCATTCTGCTACTCTATGTCTTTTGGTTGGAGTATTTAGTCCATTTACATTCAGAGTGATTATTGATAGATATGAATTTAGTGCCATTGTGTTACCTATAAAGTTGGTCTTTCTGGAGATGTTCTCTGTTCTGTTCTACTCTTTGTTGCTTTTGGTCTTTCTTTTCCACTCAAAGAGTCCCCATTAATATTTCTTACATGGCTAGTTTAGTGGTCACAAACTCCTTCAGTTTTTATGTGTCTGAGAAACTCTTTATCTCTTCTTCTATTCTGAATGATAGCCTTGCTGGATAATGCATTCTTGACTGCATATTTTCCCCTTCATCATGTTGGATATATCCTGCCACTCTCTTCTGGCCTACCAAGCTTCTGTGGGCAGATCTGTTGCAAACCTGATTTGTCTTTCCTTGTAGGTTAAGGACATTTTTTTCCCTTGCTGCTTTAAGGAGTCTTTTTTGTGTGTATTTTGTGGATTTGACTTTAATGTCTTGGCAATGGCCAGTTTTTGTTGAATTTGATGTGAGTTCTCTGTGTTTCTTGGATTTCAGTGTCTTTTTCCCTCGCTTCCTCTGGGATGATAGGAATGTTATTATGCTTCTATGACGTGAATGTAATTATGCGTCAAAGAGTCGCTGAGTTCTCTAAGTCTACATTTGTAATCCAATACTTTTCTTTCCCTCTTCTTTTCAGCTTCATTATTTTCCATAATTTTATCTTCTAAATCACTCATTCATTCCTCTGCTTTGTCTGTCCTCATTATCATTACATTCAGTCAGTTTTGCATCTTGGTGGTAGCATTTTTTGTTTTGGCCTTACTAGTTATTAGGTCTTTTATCTCTGTGGTACATGACTCCCTGGTGTTGTCTATGCTTTTCTCAAGTCCAGCTAGTATCTTTTTGATTATTGTTTTAAATTCTGGTTCATACATATCACTTATGTCTGTCTTGATTAGATCTCTGGCTATGACCTCCTCTTGTTCTTTTTTTTGGGTGAATTCCTCCATCTTGGCATTTTGTCTAGGTCTCTGCCTTCTATGTGTTAGGAAAGCCTGTTATGTTTTCTTCTCGGAGTAATGACTATATATTTTTTTTAAGATTTTATTTACTTATTTGACAGAGAGAGAGACAGCCAGCGAGAGAGGGAACACAAGCAGGGGGAGTGGGAGAGGAAGAAGCAGGCACATAGCAGAGGAGCCTGATGTGGGGCTCGATCCCATAACGCCGGGATCACGCCCTGAGCCGAAGGCAGACACTTAACCACTGTGCCACCCAGGCGCCCCGGAGTAATGACTATATTAAGAAGTCATACACTGCCCAGGGCCTGATGCTTCAGAAAATGTTTCCGGTATGTGCTGTGTGCACTCTGCTGTTGTGTTTTGGATGCTCTTTCCCTCGTGTCAGTCTGCTAAAGAGTTTCTCCTTGCTGCAGTGGGGGATGTTTACATCTGTCCACTGGGTGGTGAGTTTTCACTAGTTGTGTTTTGGTCTCCTTTTTAGAAGAAGCTTGATCCTTTTTCCTCTAGACCTGAAGTTTTGCAGCACTCTGTAGTCAGTAGACTTGGTGTAGGGGTTTTCTGCTGGTCTTCTGGGGGAAGGGCCTGCTGCTGCTCTGACTCTCAGGCATACTTGCCCTAATTCAGAAGCATCTGCAGAGTGCAGGGTGGTGGGGCTTTGTGTAAGTGGTTGAAGTCTCCACTATGGGTGCTGTGCTGCTCACTGAAGTCTGTCAGTGCTGACAGGCAAAATGGTGTCAGCCAGCTCTCTCTTCCCTGGAGAGGGGCGTTCATGCCTGCTACCGTTAAGGAATCCCTCACAGAAGAGAGAATAATCTCCCCTCATTTGCCCCAGGCTTCTTTCAGATTCCTGCCTTCATCCTGTGTCTGAGCCATCTGCCCACCCAGTGGTACAATGCTTCTGTGTTTTATCTCTGGCACACTGTCTGGGTTTCAAAACTTCAAATTTTAGGGACCTGGCAGGGCATGGACCTGTGCTGATCCTCTGGGGGAGTGTTCCTGCATGCTGTGGTCAGTGCCGGCTTGTCCCAGAAGGGCAGTTGCACAAATCCACAGGGGCTTGGAGTTTCTGGTAAAACATGGCAAAAAGTCAGTGTCCAGGTTAGGTGCCCTCAGCAGGTGTCTCTGCTCATATGCTAATGAACGGGCAGCTCAGTGATGCCTGTGGGCTCTTTTGTCTCTGGAGAGACAGTGCCACCTCTCCCAAATGCACTCCAAGAAGGGGAACTGTCTCTCCCGGTGCAACCCAAGGAATCCTCAGACCATGCTGTCCACTTCTGGGCCTCTACCCTCCTTCTCCACAGGAGCACATTTACACCTACCAAGCTCCACCTAGCAATGGTGCCGACTTCCACAACTTCAGAATTGGAGCTCTGCTGCTTATAAAAACTGCAATTATTAGCCCCTCTCATTTTCCCTGTCAGTAGTTGTGGGGAAGTGTTTTTCTTGTGCAATGTCTTGCACCCTGCTCTCTCTCTCTCTCTTTCTCTATTCTCTCCCTGCTCAGGGCTCCCTGCCCTCTGCACGCCAGTGATTCTTTTCTCCCCCAAATCATGGCTCTGCACCTCCTACCTTCCATGATGTGGCCTCTTTTCTCCCTCTAGTTGTGCAGTTCGTTCTCTCAGTCCTCATATTGATTTCCTGGGTGCTCAGAATGATTTGATAATTATCTAGCTATGTTCCAGGGACAGGCAATCATAGGGTCCCTCTATTACTTCACCATCTTAACTCTGGTTCCCTGGCTTGCCTTTTGATTTACACAGTCACTCCATGCTTCCTTCACAACTTGCCACAATATTGAAGGAGCAGCTCTTGAACCATTGTTCCTACTCTTTGTTTCAATTCTTTCTTTTCCCTCAACTAATACTTTGCACTCACCAGTACTTCAAATTTCTATGCCCACTGATTTTTACTTATTAATGTGTCTTTATGTACTCATATAAGACAAAGTTTAAAGAAATTCATATATATGCTTACAGGGGTGAGTTATTGACAGATTGCGCAAAAATACACTTTTGACATTTTCCATAACTATCAATACCACTATATTTTTTTTAAATTATGTACATCAGCATTTCTGTCATAGGGCTGCCTTCCTTGCCTTAAGTGTTTTACAACACTATAGAACACTGGCAAAAGGTGGAGAAAGTTCAAACTTCACCTGTTCCTGGGGAAGTGCTGGCCTGCTACCAGGAAAGAAGTGACATCTGTGGCAATTCTCAGGCTTTGATGGGAAATTTTCCCCCCATGACGGGAATCTCCCCAAATTCATGCCAAGACCTTCCCCATGACCCCTGTTCAGGCTCCACATTCCTGTTATTCATTTCAGTGTCCCTCCTTCAAATTTGCTTATAA
>NC_048221.1:100056067-100085641 GCF_002007445.2 Ailuropoda melanoleuca
TCAGAGAATCCTCAGGAAATATAGTGTTGGTTTGTCTTCCCCCATCCCTTCTCATCTCTCCTCTCTTTGAGCCTCCTTCCTCTGAACAGGACACTGGTGAGAATGAAAGAGAGGCTTTGGATCCTAGGCCAGAATCTGGGATGCCTCTCCCTTGGGTTCAAGAGCTGCACCAGCCACATCTACCTGATCTCCTTTGTCTCTCTAGGATATCTGAGATGGAAAGATTACAACTGTGGTATAAAGCTACCCTATGTTTGCAAGTTCAAGGACTAGGTCTGGGGAGACGTCAGCAACCTAAGTTTTGCATGCAGCTCATCATGGACATGAGACCAAGTGTGAAGACCCACAGTGGACGGGAATAATCTCAAACCTGACCTCTTCAGTCTGACCTTTCTTCCTCCCTGCTCATTTATCTTCATGTTGTTTTGGTGTATTACATGGTCTGAGATCTTAAAGTGCAATAATAAATACTTTAGTCCATCTCATTTGCTTTTGTGCTCCTATCTCATAGCTAGACTCTGAAGAAGAAAGGGTTGTGGAAGGAATTCTGGGTCTTGCCCGTCCTATGTTATCCATTACCCATGGAAAACACTTAAATGTACATTCCTACTGGTGTGTTTGTGATCAGTATGTAGTCCCTGTTCATTTACATTTGTGTTGTATACAAAAGGAGACATTGTTCTCCCACACACTATTGCACATTCCTCCTGTTTGTGACACAAAAAGCCTTAGTGGTGTCTACTGTTTTTAGAGCGGCACTTTTGAAATCATTTGCTATGAATGATCAGTTTTTTTTCTTTAATTTGTAATTTGCCTCTGACCATGACTTTTTTAAATACAGTAAAAACGAATTACTTGGGTTCTGACTACAGTGCTTACACATAGAGCATTGGAAGTTGTCACTCTCTTCCTTAAAACAATTCTATTCTTTTTTTTTTAAAGATTTTATTTATTTATTCAACAGAGACAGCCAGCGAGAGAGGGAACACAAGCAGGGGGAGTGGGAGAGGAAGAAGCAGGCTCCTAGCAGAGGAGCCTGATGTGGGGCTTGATCCCAGAACGCTGGGATCATGCCCTGAGCCGAAGGCAGAACTTAACGACTGAGCCACCCAGGCACCCCTAAAACAATTCTATTCTTAAACCAACCATCAGAAAAGTGTTTGAAACTGCCGTACTTGCCTTTGACCATTTGGGATTCATTTCCTGGGACTGGACTTAATTGCTTTCCATACAAAATCAGGGTTTTTTGTTTTTGTTTTTAGCAGAATTTAAAAATAATAGCATTTGTCAAGGCAGTCAGTACTGTCTACTATACCTAGGGCAATGCTTAAGTTCCTGAGATACTGATTATAAAGGATATTTGCTAAATTCATGGCCTTTATTCATAGCCAGTTTGTGCCCTGAGCCATTATAAATTTATTTCCTCTGGTGAACTATTACAAACTTTTCTTTTCTTTTCTTTTCTTTTTTTAAAGATTTTATTTATTTATTCATTTGACAGAGATAGAGACAGCCAGCAAGAGAGGGAACATAAGCAGGGGGAGTGAGAGAGGAAGAAGCAGGCTCATAGTGGAGGAGCCTGACGTGGGGCTCGATCCCATAACGCCGGGATCATGCCCTGAGCCGAAGGCAGACACTTAACCACGGTGCCACCCAGGCGCCCCTACAAACTTTTCTATCTAAAAGTCTAGAACAGAGGTAGACAGGCAGTTTTTATTTCTCCTCCCTCTATGTTTTTTCTGTCCCGTTGAACCCTTCATTATTTGATGCCTTCTGGGCAGTCCTGACACAGTTGATAAAAATGCTCCTCTCTTCTAGTAATAAATAATGATAATAAATAGTAATAAATCTCTTATTTTCTCACTGTAAACTAGTCCTCCTTAATTATTTTTATTTAAAACCAATTAATTAACATAGCATGTTGTTAGTTTCAGAGGTAGAGTTTAGTGATCCATCAGTTGCATATAACACCCAGTGCTTATTACATCAAGCGCCTCCTTACTGCCCATCATCCAGTTACCCCATCCCCCTTCCCACCTCCCCTCTAGCAACCCTCAGTTTGTTTCCTATTCAAGTTAAGTGTCTCTTATGGTTTACCTCTCTTTCTGATTTCATCTTATTTTATTTTTCCTTCCATTCCCCTATATTCATCCATTTTGTTTCTTAAATTCCACATGAGTGAAATTATATGATATTTGTCTTTCTCTGACTGACTTATTTCCCTTAGCATAATACCCTCTAGTTTCATCCACATCATTGCATATGGAAGATTTTCTAAGTAGTATTCCATTATATATATATATATATATATCACATCTTCTTTTATCCATTCATCTGCCAATGGACATCTGGGCTGATTTAACATTTTGGCTATTGTTGATAATGCTGCTATAACATCGGGGTGCATGTGCCCCTTCAAATTACTATTTTTGTATCTTTTGGATAAATATGTAGTAGTGCAATTTCTGGGTTGTAGGGTAGTTCCATTTTTAACTTTTTGGGAAACCTCCATACTCTCTTCCAGAGTGGGTGTGCCAGCTTGCATTCCCACCAAAAGTGTAAGTGGGTTCGCCATTCTCTGAATCCTCTCCAACATCTGCTATTTCCTGACTTGTTTATTTTAGCCTTTCTGACTGGTGTGAGGTGGTATCTCTTTGTGGTTTTGATTTGTATTTCTCTGATACCAAGTGATGTTGAGCATTTTTTCATGTGTCTGTCAGACATTTGTTTGTCTTCTTTGGAGAAATGTCTGTTCATGTCTTTGGCCCATTTCTTTACTGGATTTTTTGCTTTTTAGTTGTTGAGTTTGATAAGTTCTTCATAGATTTTGGATACTAGCCCTTTATCTGATATGTCATTTGCAAATATCTTCTCCCATTCAATAGGTTGGCTTTTAGTTTTGTTGATTGTTTCCTTTGTTGTGCAAAAGCTTTTTATCCTGTTGAAGTTCCAATAGTTCATTTTTGCTTTTGCTTCCCTTGCCTCTGGAGACGTGTCTAACAAGAAGTTGCTATGGCTGAGGTCAAAGAGGTTGCTTCTTATATTCTCCTCTAGGATTTTGATGGATTCCTATCTCACATTTGGGTCTTTCATCCATTTTGAATTTATTTTTGTATATGATATAAGAAAGTGGTCCAGTTTCATTCTTTGGCAGCTTGCTGTCCAGTTCTCCAAATACCGTTTTTTGAAGAGACTGTCTTTTTTTTCCATTGAATATTCTTTCCTGCTTTGTCAAAGATTAGTCGACCATAGAGTTCAGGGTCCATTTCTGGGTTTTCCATTCTGTTCCATTGATCTATGTATCTCTTTTGGTGCATGTACCATGCTGTCTTGATGATTACAGCTTTGTAATACAGGTTGAAATCTGGAATTGTGACTCCTCCAGCTTTGGTCTTCTTTTTCAACATTCCTTTGGCTATTTGGGTCTTTTGTGGTCCCATACAAATTTTAGGATTGCTTGTTCCAGCTCTGTGAAAAATGCTGGTGGTATTTTGATAGGGATTACATTGAATGCGTAGATTTCTTTGGGTAGCACAGACATTTTAACAATATTTGTTCTTCCAGTCCATGAGCATGGAATGTTTTTCCATTTCTTTGTGTCCTCTTCAATTTCTTTCATAAGTGTTATATGCTTTTCAGAGCACAGATTTTACCTCTTTGGTTAGGTTTACTTCTACGTATCTTATGGTTTTTGGTGCAATTGTAAATGACATCAATTCCTTAATTTCTCTTTCTGCTGCTTCATTGTTAGTGTACAGAAATGCAACAGACTTCTGTGCTTTGGTTTTATATCCTGTGACTTTGCTAAATTCCTGTATCAGTTCTAGCAATTTTTTGATGAAGACTTTCAGGTTTTCTACATAGAGTATCATGTCTTCTGTGAAGAGTGAAAGTTTAACTTTTTGCCAGTTTGGATGCCATTTATTTCTTTTTGTTGTCTGATTGCTGAGGCTAGGACTTCCAGTACTATGTTGAAAAACAGTGGTCAGAGTGGACATCCCTGTCATGTTCCTCATCTTAGGGGAAAATTTCAATTTTTCCCTGTTGAGGATGATAATCCCTGTGGGTTTTTCATATATGGCTTTTATGATATTAAGTTATGGTCCCTCTATCCCTACACTGTGGAGAGTTTTGATCAAGAAAGGATGCTGAGGGACGCCTGGGTGGCTCAGTCAGTTAAGCATCTGCCTTTGGCTCAGATCATGATCCCAGGTTCTTGGGTTGGAGTCCTACATCTGGCTTCTTGCTCAGAAGGGAACCTGCTTCTCCCTCTCCCTCTGCCTGCCGCTCCCCCACTTGTGCTCTCTCTCTCTCTCTGTCTCTGACAAATAAATAAATAAATAAAATCTTTTTAAAAAAAGGATGCTGAATTTTGTCAAATGCTTTTTCTGCATCTATTGACACGATCATATAGTCCTTGTCTTCTATTAATGTTGTGTATAACATTGATTGATTTGTGAATGTTGAACCACCTTTGTAGCCCAGGAATAAATCCCACTTTGTCGTGGTAAATAATCCTTTTAATGTGCTGTGGGATCCTATTGGCTAGTATCTTGGTGAGAATTTTTGCATCCATGTTCATCAGAGATATTGGTCTGTAATTCTCCTTTTTGGTGAGGTCATTGTCTGGTTTTGGGATCAAGGTAATGCTGGCTCATAGAAAGAGTCTGGAAGTTTTCCTTCCATTTCTATTTTTTGGAACAGCTTCAGAAGAATAGGTATGAATTCTTCTTTAAATGTTTGATAGAATTCTGCTGGAAGGCCAATCTGGCCCTGTAGTCTCCCTCAATTTTAAAGGAAGCATGTGGAGGTGCTCCAATTTGTGTGTGAGCCTCTGATGCCTAACATTTATATGAAAAATGTTGTGTTACATCCAATATCTGAATTCTCCATAATTTTTTCTACCAGAGTCCAGCTGGGTTGCTGACAGCTTCTAAGTGCCTTGCCCGAGAAGCTTGTGTCTACAAGCTTCTTTTAGGCTGCCTCAGTTTGGGCTTTTTGGACATAAGCTGCTGACTTGCATTCTAACTCCACTCAAGCAAAAACGGGTGATTTTGGAAGGATGTGGATTTCTCCATGCACCAAGATTGGATCATAGCTGAAGGCCTAGGAAAAGAAAGAACAAAGGAAGTGAGGTTAATCTCTTCTTCCTTTTTTCTCCCCCCACCCACCACCACTGGGTTTGGTGTCTATTAGCCAATCAGTTTCCTTGCCCATGGGATAACTGAAGGCAACGTGGCTAACTCTGTAGAATTCTAGCAAACTTTTTACTGCAGGGATTCAAAACTTTAACTACATTTTCAATAAACAAATTTGTTTTCAGGAGAATATCTGATTATTCTAGCTAAGACTGGGTGTTCACCTCAGTCCAGTCAGCTGAGGCAAAAAATTTGAGTCACATGGTATTATTATGGGAGCCACACTCACCTCTTAAGTAGGGTGTGTGTATGAGACCAAGTTCTTAGAGAAGGGGAGCAGGAAGGCAGCCCTACAGAAGTTTGCAGCAGTAAATGAGACGTAATTGTCTCATTCTTTTGTTCTGACCTTGGCTTGTTTCCTGACCTAATCTTCTTCCTTGGGTACTGACATGTTACCCCAGGTACCATACCTACTTCTGCTCTTGGACTATCCTCCATACTTTCAGGAGTTGTCAGCTGGCTGTTGTGCTCACTACTCTTGTTGTCTTTATCCAATTCTCGTTTGTTTTGAGAACTGTGTATTTAACCAGTCATGATGTGGATTTCTGCCAGTCACCGTAAGCCAATGAGCTGGACAAAATCTTCTCCCCAGTTGGAGCAGTACATCACCACAGGCTCCTGGGTCTATGGTGGTGTGTCTGTCATTGACTTTACTCTCCATCTAGAGTTGAGAAAAAACAATTAGATAGCAATAGCAGCTGTGAAGAACATCTAGATAAGAGTTAGGTGAACAGAGGTACCCTATTTCCTAATATCTCTGAATGTAACTTGGTGATTCATCCCTTTCATTTTAAAAAAAATTCTTCCCTTTCCACCACCAAACCTCCTACCACCAAACCACATTTGTCCATTTTAACTAGTTTTTCAGGTGTACCTCTGGGGCACCATAGCATATCAACTATGTAAATCTCAGCAGTTTATGTGTATATTAAAACTTGGAATTACTTATAGATTTCTTCCTCATGTCTAAAACAGAATTCTCCAAAATCTCATTCTTTGGGATATTCATTTCATGACCTACACGCAGATTTACTTAATTTTGGAGTGGGGGGGGGCGGAAATACTCTTCAGGAGTATATACGTTAAGTAGGGTCCTTTACTACAGGGCTTTTCCAAGTCTTTGTGTGCAAAGGAATGAAAATAAAAGAATGCAATAGGATTGGCAGCTCATTAGGCATTTGGTCACATGTTTCTGTATGACTGTTTGTGTATCTCTATTTGGGAGAAATACCTATTGATCGATCATAAGTTTAATTCAGTTTTAATAGTAGTCTAAAGTACTGTTTTTTCAAATCATGGGTTGCATTGTACTGCCATTTGAACTCTTTAATCAGTTTAGTGGGTAATAACTAGTATCTCTTCTTAAATGAGAGAATAATACAGAAAATTCCACAGTATATTGTATGAAGACAGCTGATACTTCTTAGTGAAATTTTGATTTAGTTTTATATATAGGTGTGTGTGTGTATGTATGTGTGTGTGTGTGTGTGTGTGTGTGTGTGTGTGTGTGTGAATGTATGTGTGTGAAAAGTGTTGGGACATAAAATATACTTCGTATTGTAAATATCAGTCAGAATTTTGAATGCCTCTAGTCTGAAGCATAGGCTTTTAGGTAACTGGGGGAGGATTAAATGAACTACCACTAGGGGGAGAAGTGACCAAGCAGAGAGTAAAGTACTGGAAGATTAGAAGCATGAACTGGCAGCTTCTAAAAACAGAGAGGGTTAGAAAGAAGGCATTAGGGAAAGGGGAAAAAAAAAGTTTATTCCTACATCCTCTAGGATGAAATGTCTGCTATCATCCCAGGGAACAGTAGTAGCAAATCTTGCAAAATCTTGCAAATGAAAACGCACAGAATGTAAATAGCAGAGGGATCAGAATTGAATAGTTCATCTGTGTCCCTATCTAGAGAGCCAGGACTGTGTGTGCAGAATGCTGGACACAGGAATAAGTCAGAGAGACCTAGGACCTGAAAGCTTCTTATGCCATCAGGAGCTGTGAGTCATGTGCATGCCTAGAGAGTCACTTGTGGGTTTCTTGGTCTTTTTTTGGCTACTCAGAATGAGAATGCTTCCTATGTGTTGAAGGATGCCCCTTTGGTGTGGTTCATGGTGAGAGGCAGTGTCACAACTCCCATTACAGAAGCAAAGATGGCAGATATCTGAAGGTGCTAGATAGTTCTCTGAAGGCTAGGGGGTATGGTCAAGGCATGACAATGGGATATCTCTGCCAAGTAGTGGTACAAAAAGAAACAATTAGAGGTCATTCACAATGGCCATGGAGCCCGGGGCTCTGCAGCAGTGGCAGTGAGAGTTCAATGGTTGTGGCTTACTTGGAGTTTCATAATGAAATTGCTGTAACTATGTGGTCTGGCCTATAGTTTTAGCTAGCTGTCAGACTTTCCTTGTTCCTTCTTGTTGTCCAGATCCAGGGCTTCAGCTTCCCAGTGAATCTTCGATCTAATGAAAAACCTTTATATTTTGTTTATTTTGATCTTACAGATTCACTGAGGCATATTTGAGGTTCAATAAACTGTACATATTTAAAGTATAATTGGTGTTTTGACTTACATATACACCCATTAAATCATCAACATAATTCAATAATAAACGTACCCATCACCACTAAAGATGTCCTCCCTCAACCCTACCTCTTACCCTCAACTTCTCCAGTCTCTCCAATCCAAGGCAACCACTGATCTGTTTTCTAATACTATAGATAAGTTTAATATGCATTTCCTAGAGTTTTATATTCATGGAATGATACATTATATACTTTTCTCTCTGGTTTCTTATATTTAGCATAATCATTTTGAGATTCATTCATTTTATTGCATGTATCCATACCTCATTTAATTTCATTGTTAAATGGTACTCTATTGTGTGGCTGTGACACAACTTGTCTATTCTCCTGTTAATGAACATTTGAGTGTTTTTCAGTTCTTCCTATTATAAATAAAACTGCTGTGAATGTTAGTGTACAAGTTTACGTGAGACAAATCCTTTTCACTTATCTTGGGTAAATATCTAGGAGTGGGAGCACTGCAGTGCGCACTACGTATATATTTAACTTGTTAAAAACTGCCACACATTCTCTAAAGTGATTGTATCATTTACATCAACACCAGCAGTGCATAAGATTTCTGGTTGTTTTGCATTCTCAGTATGGTCAGTTTTTCTAGTTTTAGTCATTTAGATGGGTGTATAGTGACATCTCATTCTGATTTTAATCTATCTTTCTCTAGGAGTGAAGTTGAGGAATTTCATGTGCTAATTTACCAGTCTTTTAGTACAGCTAAGTATCTCGATTGTGGTGATGGTTACAAAAAGAAACATATGTGATAATATTGCATGCAGCCACATACACACACACACACGCACACACACTTAAGTGCATGTACAAATGGTAAAATGTGGATAAGTTCTCTGGATTGTACTGTCAGTTTCCTGGTATCAATACTACGTTATGCAAGATTTAACATTGGGAGAGACTGGTGAAGGGTTCTGAGGCCATTGTACACTTCTTTACACATTCTTATTAATCTGTAATTATTTCAAACTGAAAAAAAATGTTTTTAAATTAACCCTTTCTTAAATCTCTTATCGCCCCAAGCTCCTTTGTATTTTATCCCTCACCTTCTTATCTAATTGTTTTCAAGTGTTGCCCATACCAACCACATGCTCCTTCATATCTCCATTTCACTCTTTACTTATTGCAGATTCACCGCTGCTGAACTGTGCTGTGTTCTGACTGTCCCGATACCACCAACATAATCAATGAGCCAGCATTTGTCTAATTATTTTTCTCCCTCTCATCTAAACAGACTTACCTCTGTGGTACTGTTAATCACTTTTTCCTTCCAGAGGATCTCTAACTTCCTTGACTTTCTTAACATCACACTTTTCTGGATCTCTTCACATCAGTGAGTCTCCAATTCCTACATAAACACTTATCTTCTACCTAATCCTTAAATTATGTGTTAATTGAGATGCCAAATTAAGTATTGTATGTGTTAGTTGAGATGTCAGAAAGAGATACAAAATATTAAACAAAGCGTAAGTTTATTTGCCTTTTGTATCAGATTTTGGATCCAAGCTTTTTCATCTTGTTGCTGAGGCATCTCTAATGAATTGTACTTGCCTGCTTGACTTCTGCAAGTACCTTAGCCCATTTTTCTATCCCATCTAGAATGGTGGTTTTCAAAGGTGGCTAATTTTCAACTCTGGAGACATTTGGTAGTCTCTAGAGAGAATTCTCACTGCCACAACTGAGGGTGGTGGTGGTGGGGGGTGTTCCTACTGGCATCTAGTGAGTCAAAGTCCAGGATGTTTCTAAACATACTGTCAATGCACAGTATAGCCCTCTACAACAAAGACCTATGTGCCACAAAATGTTAACAGTGCTACTGTTAAGAAAACTTGACCTAATATATTGCTGGTTACCTAGTAGAAGTCAATAAATTTTGAAAAAAATGAATGAAAGAATAATTCAGTAGAACATGTAAAAAATATAAACTCAGTAGTCTTCATGGCATAAATAGTAAATATGAGGATATCATATGTTCTCACTCATAATCTACTACTCAATAATGATAATGCTTACAACTTAACTGAGCTTTGTATATTTAATCCCATTTAAAATGAACAAGCCTGTGGGGTATTATAACATTGCACAGGTGAGCAAAACAAGACTTAAAGAGCTTAAGTAATTTGCTTAATATCAAAAAGCTAGATCTCAAATGCAGGATTTCCATGGCTATTAAAGCACCCCACGGCCTCTAGAATTCATCTTCCTTCCAGTACACACTCAGTCTTTTAACCTTGAATGCTTGAAAAGTAAGGAGATGCTTTGGACCTCTTCTTCCTTTTCTGCTGGTGATCACCCCAGGCAAGGATAAGCTCCTGCCTCAGAATTTATATTCCTGCCCTTGATAAAACTGTAATATCATTTTAGCCTAAAATTTTCGGAAGAGGGAAAATTAAGAAAACCCTTACTTATAGCTCTAACCTTAATAACGTTTTGAACTGGCTAGAAAACTGAAGACCCAGGTCACCCCACCCCAGCTCAGTCTCATTAGGAAACCCCAACTGCTTGCTCTACTTGCCTCTGGGATTCTCCATTCCTTAGGCCCGTGAAAGGAAACATCTATAAAGTACTTTTTTGGTACATAAAGACTTGTCATCTATCTTATCCTTACTCAAGTCCATACTCTGTTCCTCAGGAACTATTAAAAAAAAGTTTTTCCATTTGAAGAAAGATGGGAAGATATTTTCTATGAGAGATTGTTAAGAAACAATATGGCATAAATAGACAAAAAAGTAATTATCTGTCCTGGAATATGCACATCCTCAGAGAAGGGAAAGAAACAGAAATGACTTTCTAAAGTTCTCTTCTTCTGCCTTCTGAACACCATCAGTTATTCACTCAAGAGACTGGAAGAAAAAGAATGATTCTGTGGGGAAGACATGCTGAAGTATTAGAAGAGAACTCAGAGACAGTATAAACAAAGGGATTTTTATTCATTAGCAATTTTAACTATGTCAAGTGACAATTACCAGAAAAGGGCAGTAGAGATTGTATGGGGAAATCCCATTACATTAAAATTGATGTATATGAAATTATCCTACATTCTTTTTTTTCTTTTAAAATGAGTGAATTTTATTTTTTAATTTATTTTTAGGTGTACAACATAATGATTCATTATTTATATATATCACAAAATGAGCAAGCTAATCCTGTTTTTTACTTTTATCTTGTCACTGTGTTGTCTTTAAAATTCTCAACTAACTAAAGTCAACAACTGCAGAGTCCCTATAATATTTAATATACTAGAAATTATACCCCAAAAATACCCTAGAATATTAGTGTTGGAAGGCACCTGTGATATTGACCATTTCAACCCTTCCACTCTATTTATCCTTCAGAGTTCCACCCTAAAAAAAGGAATGTAAGGGAAAAAGAACATAAGGGAGCAGTTACAGATAAAGATAGCTAATGTTAGGTGTTTTTTAGGTAATGATGAGATGAAGAAATCAGTTGACATTACTGAATTCTGATTCCTATTTTTTGAACTTGATCAATAGAATCAGAAAACATATTTTCAGAGCTTTGGTTAATATGGTTAACATCCACTGAAATGTCCTCCAATGATCCCTGCTTCCTGGTATTGACACCCTTTGTGTAACCCCTTCTCCTGCATGTGGTGTGGCTCTAGTGACCTGCTTTTTACCAACAGAATATGACAAAGATGATGGGATAGAGTTCCAATCAGGTAACAAATAACTGTGACTTCTGTGTTACTTGCATTCTTTTTCTCTTGCACTCTCAGTTAACCACTCCGATGAAGAAAGCTGCGATGTTGTGAGCTGCCTACATGGACAGAAACTTGGAACCTACATGGTGAGAAACTGAAGGAAGCATACAGCTTGAAACTAGCAAGGAACTCTACCCTCAGTTCAGAAGCCCATGAGGAAATGAATCCTTCCAATAACCATGTGAGTTTGAAATCTGATCTTTCTCCTGTCAAGTCTTCATTGAGTCTGCAGCCCTGAATGACATCTTGAATTGGCTTGTGAGAAACTCACTTATTATTTCATAGCTTCTGTAGGTCAGAAATCTGGGCCTGACTTACAGAAAGTATGAAATAATAAGTGTGTGCTTTTAGGTTACTGTGTTTGGGGTAATTTATTATGTGGTAAAGGATAGCTAACACAGTCAGTTTCCTAGTATGATAAAAGGGCAAACACGAATACAACTTTAAGGCATGTGATTATTTTTCTAGAAGAAATACCAAATTGGATATATTCTTTAAACAAATTAAAGCAGCTAGCTATTGTCGAACTTGAATTCTAATATTTTAAACGGAACTGAGTTTTCTGTTTGGCCATGTAAACTGAGTGTATGCCGTAGTGGCCATATGTTTTTGGACCTTTTTTTTTTTTTTTCCCAGTGGAGATGTGTATCTTTTATAGATTGTTGGTTTGATTATCCTATGCCCATATATTAATCTTGTCCATATGCAAAGGGATGGGGGTGAGAGGGTTCAACAAGTTTGTCCAAGAATGTCATGAGCTGATCTTCATTCTAAGTTAGAAGTGAACAAAGACTAGCTTGATCTTGGCTAAGCACAGTCTGAATCATGGAATGGATGTCTCATGTCTGAGTAAGTTAATGAATAATGCTGGGATATGTCATGATTTTGTATGCTATCCTACTGTGAATTTCTTTAAGTTAAGGATGGGGCAGCTGTTGTCAACTGTCCCAGGTTAAGGCTGGACCTAATAAAGGAAATAAGTAGTCAGGAAGCCATAAGGGAGAAGAATTTCCTTCCCCTTCCTAGGTCTCTTACTATTCAACCTTAAAGTTGAGCAAGAAGGGCATGCTCTAGGCCTTGCTAGTCTAAAGATGGTCTTCAGCATGACCTTGGAGCTTGGTAGAATTGTAGAACTTCAAGCCACATCTCCAATCAACTGAATCATAATGTGAATTTAAACAAGGCTCCCAGGTAACTTACATGAACATTGAAATTTTAGAAACATTGTTCTAAAGTATATTTGAGTCAAATAAACTAGCTCCTAGCACAGGGCATCAGACTCCAGACCAGGAAAGGAAGCATCATGTGAGGAGGGGCTATGATCTGGTCTTGTAGGATACAACCTTCAGTTGTCGACTTTCCTCCTCTGCTAATAAAGTCTTTTAAACATAGCCTGATCCCAGCTATTACTGAGTCCATTTAAGAAAAGTTCTCTGCCTATGATTGCCATAAACCCACACAGCAGATAGCAATAGCAACCTGAAAGAAGCTGGTTCAGAAATTTGCCAGAGATGGCCCAAAGCAGAATAAACAGAAAATGTAAGCGATACAGATGCAAATGGCTGAGGGGGCGAGAAATGCCAGCAGGGTTCTGTGGGACATGCAGGCAACCCTGAGCATTCTCAGGGTGACACAGGGGGGACATTATAAAAACTTGTGTTCCACAGAGTCAAGCAGGATGAGAGCTTCAGTATCAGTGAACTCGGCAATGTTACCTCAGTTGGTAGTCACATGTTGGTGAGATCCTGACAGTCTGGGAGCACAGACAAGGAGCCCTACTTCAGAAACTTTTCAATTTAGCATCAGGTTCAATTCTTGCTCGTTTCACCCTGAGTATGTTCTCTGTCTCTGTGTGGATTTGGCCCCCAGATTTTTCTAAGTCTTTGCTATCCACTCCCTTGTGAGCCTCTGGATACCACTGCCTTTCTAATTGGAATTTAACAGGACCTATCCCTGATTCTGGATATGTGTTGGATTCTTTTGGTCCCAGAGCCTTCTCTGGCCCACTTCCCTACTCCATTTCCATAACAGAGCTCACAGCGGAATCTACACTGTACCTTTCCTTTGTATCTCCTCACAATGCCTGTTTGTAGGATAGTGAGAGGCAGGGTGGTGGAGGGGGGATAGGGCATGTGCAGGAAGGTCTGGGCATGACATATGGTGCTAAGTTTCTGATCATAAGCAAAACTCACTCAGAAGACATAAGATTTCACTAAAGAACATAATAGCTTACCATTAAAACAACAAGAAGTGACAAAGCATATGCTTGCGACTTACAAAAACTGCTAATTAAACAAAATATGCACATGCTGGCAGCTTACTAAATGTGGTATGTCACCACTTAGATTCCTGGCACCCTCAACACCCCTCTACCCCCATCTGCCAACATAATCTGATTTCTGCAGACCATATATTCCATCTGTTTTCCCATCTCTGAAGTGCCAGATCTCCCTTGAGAAAAACTCAGAAATGCTCACCAAGAAAGACAAGTGGGAGATCTCTTCAGGAGATCCTAGCCACTGTCTGGATCTTAGTATGAGGTGAGAACAGCTGGTATCCAAATCTTGCTAGCTTCAAGCTGACAGCTCTTGACACCATCGGGCTCCAAATAACCTGTCCTCTGACAGGAAAGAAGCAAGAATTGGAAGTATTTCAAATTGACACAGGCTATTTATTCTCTCACAGACCTAAATGCATCCACATCCAACTGCCAAGTTTCTAAGATGTATGTAAACCTACAGATTCTCTCAGGTAGAAAACTGGTTCCCTACTGAACAAAAGCCATTGGGTTCTTTGCTTCTTCATATGTCTCTAAAGTTTCCAGTGTTTTCATGACATTCTTCTCTTCCCTTTACTTCATTCTGCTCCCCACCTTATCAAAACCTTCAGTTTAAACTTCCTCTCTTGATAAAAAGCAAAAGATCCTGTTTCTGGCAAAAGGAATCCAGGCATGAGGAAACAGGCCTGGAAGGAGATGGTGAATGGACCAGGATTAGAAAAGCTTCCTAAAGAAAATTCCAGTAAATCCAGAGGATTCAAAGCACTGAGATCCCAAGGTAGTACTGTAATGCATCTTTTAGGAAAACAGCAACACCCAAAGGTAAATTTTACTCTGGTTACTGAGTGACCCTCCAGCAGATCCTTCCCTTCAGATGTTCTTTCAGAAACCATTTTGATTGACTCTGAAGGGAAAAGAATCTAGGATCTTAAAACTCTCTTCTAGAGTGTACCATAATACAAGATGAACATTGGCTCTCCCCTAAATTCTGCTTTTCAGGACCAGAGTGTGTTAAGTCACAGGGAGTTGAAAAAGCCTTGTATTATTGTAACATTAGTATTTTGTCTCCTTCATCCTCCACATCCTCTTCCTCCCTCCCACTGTGTGACTACAGTTATCGAATTAATATTCCTAAAGGAAGTCACTCAAGTAATTATTCACACACAAATAATATCCTGAAGCCTTCTTCTATAGACAGAGAACAACTGGCATAATTTTTAAAGTTCTGCCCCAGCAGCCATCCTATTACAATTGATGTGCTTATCCTCAGAACTGATTGTCTCACAGATTGCTTTAGGCTTTGGACACACAAGACTTATCATTTATGGAAAGGGATTCATTTGGATATTACTTCAGAATGGACACTTCTCTTATCCAAATAATAACCAACATTTATTAACTTTGCCCAAGAGCCCGACATATTATATAGTTTCTACATTTATTGATTTATTTAATCATCAAAGCAACCCTTAGAAGCAAGTACTATTACTATCCCAATATTATATATAATATGCAGAAAGGGAGTCCACTAGAGCATCTGGAGTAAGCACAGCTTTGCCAGCATCTTGATTTTTCTTAGTGATATTAATATCAGATTTCTGGCCTCCAGATCTGTAAGAGAATAAATTTCTGTTGTTTTAAGCCACCAAGTTTGTGGAAATTTTTACAGCTGACATAAGACACTAATACAATATATAACAAGTGAAGAGGCAGAAGAGATTTTCCTCAGTCCAAAGTTCTCCTAGCTGAACTAAGAATTCAACTGACAAGAGACAGATTAAGAGGAGAAAAAAAGAAGTTTTATTTTGTGTGAACAGAGGCCCAATAGTGAAATTGAGACTGAAAGAAATGAGTAAGATAGGCAGTTTTATATTTTTTTAGACAAAGAAACAGTAAGTCTGTGAAGAATTGACAGGACAAAGAAAGCTTAACTTTGGGAGCTTCAGTTAGTAAGGAATTCTAAACAGAATTTGGGCTGGGGTAGTAAACTGGTAAAAAGTAACAAGGGTTGTTTATGCAGGTTTCTTGGTTTTGAATTTCCCATCTCTGGTGATAAGAATGTCTCTACCTGCTTCTACAGAGAGGGTAACTTTCACATGAAAGATTTATTTCCTGCTTTCAGGGGACAGGGGAGGTTCTGAATATCCTTCTTGCATAGGTAGTCTCTTAAGTAACTTCTATTTAAAATACTTAATATGCCGGAATGGCACATTTTGGGGCAGCCTGCCCTTGGCACCTGCACTAGCTGAGGAGAATCATAGAAGACCCTCAGTGTATGCCAGTTCTTTCCAAGATGTTGGACAGAATATAGAAGATTAAGAAAACCTGAAGATTCAAGATATAAAATTTACCATCTGCTGAGTTAACTACTTCAGGCCTATTTCTGCTAAAACTGCAAATATTTTGTATCCAAAATGCTTGAGGCATGGACAGGTGGAATTTCTGTACCAATGAACTTACCCATTCCTCTATAAAAATCATTTCACAGATAGATGGGAAGAGATTATTGTGGACAAATCACAGATACTATTCTGGAAGATGGTAACACATCTTTAGAAAGTGTCTTTGAGGAAAACAAATGGCTTTCAAGCTGTTGGGTGAATTTTCAGGGGGATCTTTAGAAAACCTTTACCATTAATAGCATTTTCTAGTATAAACCATGCCCAAGCCAGCAGGCGTAGTTTGAAAAAAAGAAAGAAAAAAGTGGCTGAATCTTGATAATGTGAGTCTATTGGGGATTAGTTCTCATGATTCAGTGCATTGCTTATGACACAGTACATAGCTCCCTAGACTCAGATGATGCTAATATTTTGTTCAAAGATGTCTTCCTCCTTAATTCACCCTGCTTCTTCCAATAGTAGATTGGTAGATTTCCTTCTACTCCCTGTAACTGTGAAGTCCTTTTTTTGGTGTTAATCATGGTAGGAGTTGGTGGGGGGAGGGTGTTGGGTGAATCCAAATGACTAAGCATAATTTCTGGTGGCTTTAGGTGGTTCCTCCATTTCTTTTCCAGCTCAGAAACCTCTCAAGACCCACATCAGGAAGTAAGAGTTAGTAGTTCCATAAATTTAAACATGGCCACTAAGTTTGAGCATAAGTAGCTAGCATGATACAGATGCTCTCAAAGTCTCAAGCAGGTGAGAACTCTACGGAGCTGATGCCTAAGGAAATGCAGTGTAGCTGGATATAAGGCTGGGTTTCTAGGTTCATCAGAGCCGTTGGTGTGAAGTCACTGCCTCTGAGAGGGTACAGTGAAATTGAATACTTTCAGGAATCACTAAGGTATATACATTTGAAATCTAGGGAACATAAGCAAATAGAGAATGAACGTTTAGGGGGGAAACCACTACAAGTCCATAGAAAGAAAGATGGGTATATCAAGATAAATGGATAAATAAAATATAACGGAATACTAAATAAAAGTTCAGTCAAATAAGCTAAATCTTGACATAACATTGAATGAAAAAAAAAAGCCAGTTGCGAGTTATACACTACTTAATAAAATTTATATATGCTTTAAAGGACATAGGTTCATGGTACATATTGTTTATTAATTCACACGTGGTTTAAAAAATTTAAAAAAAAACAAAGTGGAAGAATATCCAGAAAAATTTATTGTGGTGTTTGCCTGGAGAATTAACAATGAGGTTTTTTTTTCCTTATTAAAATTAAGGATTTTAAACAAAGAAGACATTTTTATTCTGACTGGCTGTTTCATATGTTTGTTTTATTAGTCTCCATTTACTAAAAATAGTTATACTTTTTTTAAGAGCTTATAAACAAGGAAAAATAACTTTTTTTCTCAATAAAGAATGGTTAGTGTTATTCTTCGGAGTTATGGAAGAATGCAGGTAAGAAGAGCCCAGTATGCTTGTACCATGATAGGTTTCCCTTACTAAAAATGAACAAGCAATTAATTAAAAAAAAATAAACACTACTTTGTGACATATTTCTTTTCAATGTGAGAGTTTCCATTACTTTTATGACTTCAAATAAGCAGTGAGTTTCCAGGTATACAAGACCTAATATTTAAAAATGCATGATAAAATACATTGTAGCTGGCATGATATAGAGAGGGAACAGCTGTAAGATGAAAAAAAGGAGATTTAAAACAAATAATAACTGACACAGATCTCTCATCAAAATCTTTATTACCCCCAAGAGCTGTTTACTTATTGAGATAGTTATCCTTATTGCTGTTGTATATGGCTGGCCAAATTGCTCACGCAAAGTAATAAAAATTGAGGACTTTTGCTGTGTCCCAAGTAATGCCTTTTTCAGGGAAGCCTTATTTCCCAGTCCTTTAATATTACCTCCTTATCCTTTCAAGCCTCAGAGTTCTGCCCTGTGACCTTACCTCACAAGGTTTACAGGAGCTCATTGCAGGCCTTCCCCATCATATATCCTCTGGAAATCTGATAGCTGGAAAGCAGTATCCTGGACACCTAGTGTTAATGTGTCTCCTAGTGGAGTAAAGTCTTAGTAAGCCTCCAATAAGGCTTAGGAAATTTCAAGGCTATGACTGATACGTGGTGCTGCCGGCCTCTTCCAGTAGCTATATACTACTTTCTACCCTTGTACTAGGTATTTTTATAGAGATATTATCTCCCTCTTGCTTTAATTCTTGGCAGTCATGTGGATAAGAGCCTGTCTAGCAAACGTTAGACTGGGGAGAAAAGGTGCTTAGGAAGTACAGGATGGACTGAGGTCTTTCTCTAGGCTACTTATGTGCTGTAGGTGTAAGGAAACCTACTTAGAACTGTCTTTTCTACTTTAAAGAAAAACTTTAATTGATTTAACACATACTTTTTGGGGTTTTGGGGTTGTTTTTGTTTTTCTTCTGCCTAGCACTCTAACTTTTTGTAAAAAATTATTTAACATACACTTTTATTGCATGTTCTATGTGCCAGATACCATCCTAAATTTTTTACAAATAGCAACCTATTTAATTCCCATAACAATCTGATAATATAGGTGCTATTATTGAACATATTTAAAAGATGAAGGAACTGAAGATCAGAAAGGCTCAGTAACTTAAGATCAAATAGCTACTAAGTGTTGGAGCTGGATTAGTTTGAACTCAAGAAGTTTTACTTACAAGTCATTTTTTAAATAGTAATAAAGTTTGCTGATCTCCCTCTCATTAGTGCCTTTATAATCAACACATCCAGCTCTCTGAGGCTTGACTGATTTCAGTAAGAAACCACCCATCATTGATCATGGCCATAGCCATAGAGACCCCACAAGAAGAGCTCAAAAAGTGAATAGGGTAAAACAATAAGCACTGAATATTTTTTTTATTGAAGTACAGTTGCCACACAGTGTGACATCAGCTTCAGGTACACAACTTAGTGATTTCACAAGTCCTATACTGTGCTCACCACAAGCGTAGCTACCATCTGTCACTATACAACCCTGTTACAGCTTCACTGAATACATTCCCTATGCTGTACCCTTCATCCCCATGACTTATTCATTCCATAATTGGAAGCCTGTATCCTCCATTCCCCTTCACCCATTTTGTCCATCCTCCTACCCCAGTCTCCTCTGGCAAACATCAGTTCTCTGTTTTTATGGGTTTGTTTCTGCTTTTTGTTTGTTTTTTTAATTTGTTTTGTTTTGTAGATTCCACATATAAGTGAAATTATATGGTTTTGTCTTTCTTTGTCTGACATATTTCATTTAGCATAGTACCCTCTAGGTCAATCTATGTTGTCACAAATGGGAAGATCTCATAAAGCTAGCTTAGAAGAGTTGTGCAATATCACATTGCCTGCATGTATCACATCTTCTTTATCCATCCATCCATCCATCCATCCATCGGCGGAAAGCACCCAATATTTTAACCCACAATTTGTCTACATACAATAGCATCACAAACCTGTGTGTGTGTGTGTGTGTGTATTTTTGAAGAGGCATATTGTTCTCCCCCATCTCATTATAAGTATAAGCAATCCCCACCTATGGTCACAAACATATGGGGTCAGATAAATTGAAATTAGGATGGAGACTTGGAAGGATACAGAATAAGTCAGAACCCCAACCTCTCCTTTTCTCATGTCTCAGCTTGTATCCAAGGAAATAAAGGACACAAAAGCATTAAGGAAAGAACTAGCTATTACAGAAAAACATCCATGATCTCTCCCTCCTCTAGAGCTCAGATCCCTGAATAGTCAGAAATGCATACTCTATCAAGCTACAGGTATCTTATTTACTAAATTTGTGTATGGGGTCTTCAGAAAATTTGTAAATTCCTCAAATCCAGAAGCAGCTCTTTTCCTCTAGATTCTTCTTCTATATAACTTTGAATTTGAATATGAGGGGAGGGCAAGGGTAGAAGCTCAGAGGCCTTACAGAGGGCACTGACATAGGAAAATTGTGGCATCAGGAATAGCCTCTTCCTGGTACACCCTGGGAATTGTTACAGATGAGGTGTGGTTGCCCTTCCCGCAGATAGGTTGGCAAATTGTTTAAGTCAAAGGTGGCTTTGCCCTTCCCCAGCAGCAACCAGATGCCCAGTTCCCATGTCCCTGAGCCATCCAGGAAGGAACAGAGACCTTCCAGGAATAGTGACGGGTGGGGTTGGGGGATGATATGAGGAAGCAGGCAGAGAGCTTGTGAGCCTGGAATAGGACAGGCTGTGGGACACAGAGAAAAGGGAAGCAGAGAGAAAAGATGAGCAATGACTCTTTTTGGGATAGTAGAGAAGGCAGTTTGAAATTCATGTAACTGACTTGTTCAACATCATACTGTGGAAGAAAAAGGGGTTAAAATTAAATGTGTCTGTCTTCCAGTCTGTTTTCTTTTTTTCTCTTCTTTTTAAGATCATGCTGTTCTTTCTTTTGTCCCTGAACACCCCCTACCTGCAGAGTCCTGCTGGGTCCTTGTTTTTTTTTTTTTTTAAAGATTTTATTTATTTATTTGACAGAGATAGAGACAGCCAGCGAGAGAGGGAACACAAGCAGGGGGAGTGGGAGAGGGCGAAGCAGGCTCATAGCAGAGGAGCCTGATGTGGGGCTCGATCCCATTAACACCGGGACCATGCCCTGAGCTGAAGGCAGACCCTTAACCGCTGTGCCACCCAGGCACCCCTGGGTCCTTGTTTTGTTGGCCCTCTCCTGTCATCCGTTTCCTGACCTACCCTTTGCCTGCATCATCCTGACATATCTCCATGTATTTACCAAATGCTCCTTCACTCCTGCCATCTCACAAGTAGGCTGGAAGCCCATGCTGCTCTTTTTCTACTGAGTACCCTTTAACATCAATCAAGATCACACACCACCTTGGGCAACAAGAACTCCCAGGACCTTCTAAGCATCTCCCTGATGGGACTCTGCTGGCCTGCCCTCAGATCCTGCCATCTGATGGAACTTTCTATTGGTTCTTTTTAACATTGGTGTTTTCCTTATTTTCCTAATTAGAGAATGCAACAGGGTTAGATCAGAGAATTCTCTTTCATAATATTTTTCTTTAAGCAAGGCCTGATGTAGGGTTAGGAAAATAGATTAAGATCTGTTCATTATGACCTAGGAGGCACAAGGTCCTTGATTCTCAGAGAAGGTGATTACTACTCACAAGAGGGATTCCAGCCTAACCCCCACATATTTTATCCCATGGAAACTCAGTGTGTTAATTTACTTTTGCTGTGTAAAGTAAAAAAGTAAACCTCCATTCTCATTCAGGTTCTAGACAAAATTCAGTTCCATGCATTTAGAGGACTGAGGTCCCCATTTCCTTGTTGGCTGCCAGCTGAAGACTTACTCTCAGCTCCATTTCTTGGCAGGAGGCCACCTCCATCTTCTAAGCCAGCAATGGCACAATGAATCTTTTTGGTGCTTTGAATTTCCTGACATACCCTCATGCTGCCAATCAGAGAAATCTGCTTTTAAAGGGCTCATATAATTAGATAGGACCCATTTCAATAATCTCCCAGGAATCTCCTTTTTTATTGATTTATAGTCAGCTGATTAGGGACTTTAATTGCCTCTTCAAGACTTTTTTTTTTTGCCATGTAATATAATATAACTCGGGAGTTGATATCATATTTACAGGCTCTCCTCACCCTGAAGGTGGGATATTATAGTAAGATCAAGGGTCATTGGGGGTCATTAGAATTCTGCCAGACTTTTCTGTCATTCTTGCTTTCTTGAGATGGACCTCACTCAAACTTGTATAATGGGAATAATTTCCTTATTTCTTATATGAAAGCACCTGAAGGACATGAGACCTGAGAAATTTCCTCTCTGACTTTACATGTAATTACCTATAGCCATTCTCCCAACCAGCTCCCACTTATACAGAACATCAACTTGTAATTGCTTCTCTCCACTCCTTTAGAGAAAATTTAGATTGCTCAAGTTATGGCTGCTAATCCTCAAGAACGGTTCCTCTATTCTTGACAGTAGCTAAACTTCAACCTACCTTCCCATGGTAAAGTCCCATAAAACATTCCACCCTCTCACTCCGATTCAGAATGTTCCTGGGAGTTTTATCAGGCCAGGCATTCTCAAATAAATGTGTTTGGCTTGATTTTCTTCCAGTATTTGGTTCACTGACTTGAATAGCCATTTCCAGAAACCTGTTCATGTGTCCCCACCCTTGAGTCTCACAGAATGGCCATCTGTGGAAGGCCTCTCCTGAGCAGCACTACACTCTTTACATTGAAGCATGGTCTATGTCTTTATTCTCTCTCTTCTTTGCCCTTAGTATAAGCCTCTTGATTTGATTTGTTTCACTACTCAGTGTTATCAGGACAAAGTGGGATTGCAGTGCTAAGGACATCTGGGTTTTTTATTTTTTTTATACTTCTATCCTTTGAATATGAACAACTACTAGTCATATAATGAACTTCAGAGTCATTGTCTGCCTTTAACATGACAAAGATTATGATGCCAATAGCACTAAACATTTGAGATTCTGGTAGGATTTTATGAAAGACAAGTTAGAATGTCAGTGGCCATTCAAGGGAATTTGTGATATGAATAAGATAGTCTCTTCGTGTGGTACCTTATAATCAAAAGGTTCAGAGTTTCTAAATATTTAATCATTAGTATCTTTAAAATTATTGTGAAGATAGCTTTAGAAATATAGAAAAACTCTAAAAAGCAGGAAAATTATAAAATTTCTTCCATTAAGTATTCCTGAGAATAGGCTAATAAAGACATAGGCTATCTAACCCCCTAATTCCAGTGGTGCTCTGGTTAACTTTCTTCCTACTTGTTTTCTAACAAAATTCCCAAGCCTATGACCCCCTTGAAGTCCATAATATTTGATATTAGCAGATATTTCAGAAAAGTATTTGGCTAAGATTCAGTCTTCCTTTGGAGAGAAGTTACTGGAAAGCTCATCTGTCCCTAAGGGAAGAATGACAGGACAATCCTTGGTACCGTACAGGACTAGACACTGTGACAGGATGGAGTCTGTAGTACTTTAGATCTATGAAGGGAGAGAAAGAGAAAAATTGATGGTAGGACATGGAGGGAAGGCTGGGAGGGGAGGACAGCGAGAGGAGAAGACCAGGATAGAATGGCTGATGGGTGTAAGTAAAAAAAGAACAAGGACCCTGCATTTTTCTGAAAGCAAAGTGCAATGGAAACAGCAATAGAAATTAAGTGAGACTGAAGACACTTCAGTTAAGTTTCTTCCAATGTGTTGCAAGAGAAAAGTTATTTAATTTCATGTCAAGAACTATGTGAAGTCTCGGAAATACTGCCATGCTTGCAAGCTAAGTTGGACTTTCAGTTTCACTGATATTGGTAGAAGGAAAAAGACTTGATGACTTGAGCAGCATGAGTCCCACATACTCACTGTAGCCCCCTTACACAAGTCCCAAGTCCCATGGGTGGAGGGACATAAATGGGCTCACACAGATGTCTTCATATGCACTGGGCTATATGATAAGGGAGGAATATTTCTATCATTATGGTATAGGAGCTTAGGAAACCTGAGTATTTATAATGGGCAGTAAGTAAGCATAGCTTTTATTTCAGAGGGAGACATCTTTGTTATATTGGAGAGTAAGTACACTTTTCTTCCTTTACTCTGGTTGGAAATACTATCTCTATTTTCTAAAACTGTAAGCAAGCCTGTCCTTTGCTTTGGAGGAAAATGCCATGCCTTTTTTTTTTTTTTTTTGAAATTCCAGTATAGTTAACATACAGGGTTATATTAGTTTCAGGTATACAATATAGTGATTCAGTACTTCCATATATCACCCAGCGCTCATCATGATAAAAGTACTCTTAATCTCCTTCATCTATTTCATCCATTCCCCCCATCCACCTCCCATCTGGTAACCACCAGTTGATTCTCTATATTTGAATCTGTTTCTTTGGTTTGTCTCTTTTTTTCTTTGTTCATTTGTTTTGTTTCTTAAATTCTACACATGAGGGAAATCATATAGTATTTGCCTCTCTCTGGCTGACCTATTTCACTTAGCATTATACTCTAGATCCTATGTTGTTGCAGATGACAAGATTTCATTCTTTTTTATGGCTGAGTAATATTCCATTTCATATATATTATAATATCTCATATATATATTATATAGGTATATATATTCCACTTCTTCCTTTTCTTTATTTTTATCCATTCATCTACTGATGGACACTTGGATTGCATCCATATTTTGGCTATTGTAAATAATGCTGCATTAAACATAATGGTGCATATATCTTTTTGAATTAGTGTTTTTGTATTCTTTAGGTAGATACCTAGTAGTGGAATTACTGGATCATATGGTAATTCTATTTTTAATTTTTTGAGGAACCTCAATACTGTCTTCCATAGTGTCTGTACCAGTTTGCATTCCCACAAATAGTGTACAAGAGTTCCTTTTTCTCCATATCCTCATCAACATTTGTTTCTTGTGTTTTTGATTTAGCCATTCTGACAGGTGTGCTGTGTGCCTTTTCTGTTTTTAAAGATTTTATTTATTTATTTGTTTGTTTGTTTGTTTGTTTGTTTGGAGAGAGAGAGAAGGAGTGTTGTAGGGAGGGGGTTGGCGGAAGGAGAGGGAGAGAGAGAATCCTAAGCAGGCTCCACACCCAGCACAGAGCCCAACACAGGGCTTGATGCAGGGCTCAATCTCATGACCCCAAGATCTTGACCTGAGCTGAAATCAAGAGTTGGCTGCTTAACCAACTGAGCCACCCAGGCACCCCTTTTCTGTTTTTAAAGATTCTCACTACACAGACATCCTTGACAAGATAGTCCAGAACTAAGAGCGATCAGTGTCTCTCTCATAGAAAATGCAAAAAACATTAGAGATACATGGACAATTATCTCTCAGCTCTTCTTTGAACATTATTTTCTTCCCCAATAAGACAAGAGGGTTCTTCCACTTGTGATAATCAGTGATTTTTAGAAAGATATGATACGTATGGGCTTAAGAATCTGGGGAAGTGTCTATAGGAAGCTGGCAGCAAGAGATGAGCATTTGACAGTTTTTAAAAAGATGGAATTGAAGAATGAATACACATAAAGCATTATACAACTAGAAAACTTTTATCATACCTATGACAAATTCACAGTAGTACCTAAGTTATTATAGGCATGTCCTGCAGACAGCATCTCTGGTTAACATTTTTTAAATAGAATACCTCTTGGTTTTTAATTAACCAAGTTCAAAACACATATACAATGGGCATATCTGTCAGTGCAATGTTTTCAGCCAAAGTTTATATAAGAAAATTTTATATATGTATTTCCAAATCTCAATATAAATCCTTTAATAAAACTTTGAGTGGGTTAAATCTCAAGTTACATTCCAAACACAGTGGATAAATATCAGTTCAGTCTAACCCTTACTTGAGAGAAAAGTTTTCAAAATATTTAATAAGTCACAATATCACAAATATTTCCAAGTGTCCTCTTAATTATACATTTTTATGTTGCTCTGAGAAGAGGGCAGTATTTTAATTATATCTTCACCAGATGACTTAATTCACTTCTCCAAAATATATAGTATCATCAGCCTAGATTTGAAAAATCATGTCATCTAAACTCTAAGTACCAGTGTGTCAAAGGGAGGCTAAGTATAACCATGGCATGTTCATATAATTATTTGGTCAAAGGGAAAGTACAAAGAAGCATTCACAATGTAAGTCAGCAAGAAAACTGAAAAGTACAACCAAAGGTATGGTAAAAATCAGAACAGTGATATTTTATGACAAGACAAGAATGCCCCCAGAGAAATGACAATTGGGCCTAAATGAACTGATGCCTAACTTACCTTTAGATATTTCAGTTAGATGATCCAATACATACCTTTGTTTTTCGAGCAAAATTATGCTGGGATCTTTCTTACCTACAACTACAAATGCCCTATCTTATACCATGGGATTCTCCAACTGGAAGAACAAATTCTGGTCCTTACAGTTCCTTTCCAAAGGAGGAGCTCAAACTAAAATAGGAATTGGCACAGGCACTGTCACTGTGAACTTTTCTAACCCATTTTTATTACTTTAACCAGGGCAGAAAATCAAGATCCAGAGAGCTGCACATCATAAATTCATTTAAACCAATAGAAAAGTGTTTCCATGAAAAATGCTAAATGGGTATTTAGTCAAGGCAGTCTGTCTTTGAAAGAGCAAAAAGAATTTAACAAATATTAATTTTTAAAAAGTGACAATGTCCATTTATCTCATCTATTTATTCAAAAAGTGATAACTGTGACTAGCAATGTTTTAGTATTCTTTGTTCATATGGAAAAATTTGTCAGTGGTCTCATATGACAACTTCTTTTCCAGATTAGGAAACTAGCCAAACACACTTTTTTTCACAATAGAAACATGTGTCTAGGAAGGGGTGGTGATAAGATGGAAGACAGATTTATGGTCTTGATATACACAAATACATGAGAAGTCTGGGTCTTGCCTTCAGTCAAAGGGAATTCTTCAAAAGAGCATCAATTTTTTCCCTCAAAAAATATTAACAAAAATCCTATCAGATGTGAAAGTCATCCCAACTCCAGTCCTGACTGAGGTAAGAATGTTTTAAGGACAAAAAAAAAGAACCCAGTAGAGTCTGTTCTCAAAAGTGCCCGCTAGGGACAGGGCAATGCATAGTTCAGTGGACTGGTGCCAGCTGACCATGCAAGGAAAGTAACAGAATTTGAAAGATATTAGAAAATTATACAGTAATTTGATAGATGACTCATATGTCTGTCAAAACTAATAACAAAAAAAATTAGGTCTCCATTTTAATGATCTGTTTTATCCATTTAATGTTTAGATTTATTTGTAGTCTTTTTTTCAAAAATTGCCTATTCATTTTCCGTCACTCTGATAGTTTAGGAAGTACTGCTCTAAGCATCATCTGAACCTCTAGACTGTTTGTACTATACCATCAGAGACCTAGAGGAATTTGTGTGCAGCAAAATGTGTTGGAGAACAGTGTACATAACCCAAATCCTACATGAACAGTATTGAAACACCTCCTCACAAATGTGCTGGTAGCAATGCATATTTAGTTACTTTTCCAGAAACCGGGGTGAAATGGGCCAAAAAGAGGACCCACAGAGTCTCCTCCCCCAACCACTTCTTCCTCCTCAGAGTTTCTCTATGAGACAGAAGCACACAAGAGAGGCAATTACAGACTAAATTTCTTTACTTTTTATTTTGCCATTTGAAACTTAAATTATGGAAGACACAGAGGAGTTCAAAATGAGGCTGAGAAGGGAAGGTCATAATGAGGTGGTCAAGTTAGAAGTACAGGAGAATATTTCCATTGGGGGTAGTCTTTACACTTGGTCCCATGTCCATGATGAGCTGTATGCAAAACTCAGGCTCTTGACGTCTCCCCAGACCTAGTCCTTGAACTTGCAAACATAGGGTAGCTTTATACCACAGTTGTAATCTTTCCATCTCAGATATCCTAGAGAGACAAAGGAGATCAGGTAGATGTGGCTGGTGCAGCTCTTGAACCCAAGGGAGAGGCATCCCAGATTCTGGCCTAGGATCCAAAGCCTCTCTTTCATTCTCACCAGTGTCCTGTTCAGAGGAAGGAGGCTCAAAGAGAGGAGAGATGAGAAGGGATGGGGGAAGACAAACCAACACTATATTTCCTGAGGATTCTCTGAAGGTCATGCTGAGAAACGGGGAAAAAGAAGATGGAAAATTCCGGGCAGAAAGGAGCTCCTGTGTTACTTACCTGTGCTTCTTGACAGACTCCCACAATAGCCAGGGTTTGCAATAGTGGAGGGGTCTTTCTCCCAGGCAAGGTAATTCAGCACATCATCACTACTCCACTCCCATCCACCTGCATTGGGCTCATAACCCTATAGAGGATAGAGTGTGGTGAGGTTGAATGGCCATTAGAGTTCTCCCTGCATGAACCCCTCCCCAGCATCACCAGATTTACTCTGCTCATCTAGATGTTGCCCTGGAGCTAGAGCTCTCCCCTGGGAAACTCTTCCTAACTCCTTGGTCTTAGTGGCAGACTCCCAAACCAGTAATCACAAAGACCTACAGAAGCATCAGAGTAACATGTTACTGACTGAACAACAATTAGTGATGCATCTGTAATTACCCCCTGAACCTCAAAGACACTTTCTGTTCTATAGAGTAAAAATGGATCCTATATTCATTTAGGATTCCCTTGGCACGATACGTGCAGACTCTGTGAAGCTCAGAGAACTGAATTACAAGGCCTCACGTGCAAATTGTATACAAGCATGACAGGAGGTAGATTAACTTCAGCTGGAGACAAGGGACTTCCAGAGAACTCAGCTGCTGAGCTGCTATAGAGCCCTCCCTTTCCCCCTTATGTCCCCCAGGATCTGTGAGCTCCAGGGCTCTCTAGGGCATTTACTGGGCAGGGACAGGGGATAGGGAGTGGGCTTGGGGGGGCAATAGCACCTTGACAGGTTATGAAGAGCAGATGAGTCCATACCTCTGTGGGGTCATGGAGCCCAATCCAGATATTTGGGTAGGTGTTCACACTGTTCTTGACCAGGGAGGCCACAAAGGATGCCTCAGCCCCACTGAGCACAGACACAAGGTGTCCTGAGGGCCTCTTCTGGCAGGCCATCTGTGTGGGAAAGTCAGAGACTCAAGGGCAGCCTGAGACATCACTGGGAGGAGTGCAGAGCAGAGGCAGGGGGAAAGAGGTATACATGCAAAAGATATGGGTGTTCAGTCTTGCCTCCAAGAAATTCTGGAGAATGGAACCAACCCCCTCAGGTCTCAAATGTACCTTCTCTTAAAACCCCTAACTGAAAATCCAGGTACTCACATCTGCATCCATCCAGGATTTTGGTGTCATAAACAAGGCATAGCAGTGGGAGGCATAAGCCTTGGAGCCTTTGGGACAGCTGATCCGTGGAGCAGGCACATCCTTCTGGATGTCTTCACCTAGGGTGGGAGGAAATAAAAGAGAAGAGAAGGAAGAAGTGAATAGGAGAGTGGGATCAGTGTAGGGAGGTGACCTAGGGGACCTAGGCCAGTGCTTGGGGAAGTGATGCCAAAGTCCTGACTGCCTCTCCCCATTGCCAACACTTTCAGGATTTCTTTATCTTGAACCAGCCCCAATAAATGAGGGACCTTCTCTTTTCTTTTCATCCTTCCCCTTCAAAGGCCAACCTTTCCCCATCTAGGCTAACCATTCTTGCACTGGGACCTCATTCTCCTTCCCTATTTCTCATTACTGACCTGTCACACTTTTCCTCTTTCACCTACCAACATGAATTAGAGTGCAGGGACAAAATGGAAATGGCCTCCTTGTAGTGCTAGTGGACCACTGTGATGCCTGCCACCCTTGGTTACCCTGAAGGAAGGAGTGATGAT
>NC_048221.1:100085741-100090171 GCF_002007445.2 Ailuropoda melanoleuca
ATAAGCAAATTTGAAGGAGGGACACTGAAATGAATAACAGGAATGTGGAGCCTGAACAGGGGTCATGGGAGGTGCTTGGCATTGGTTCAAGGAGATTGCCACCACAGGGAGGAGTCTCTTCCCAGCAAAGGTTGGGAATTGCCACAGTTTTTTCCTCTTTCCTGGTAGCAAATCAGCACTTTACTGAGGAACAGGTGAAGTTTGTTCTTTCCCTGCCTCTTCCGTGGTAGGGGCTGTTGGCACAAATTGTAGTATTGAAAAGGGGGAACATCTAATGGAGTAATTCTTCTGGTTGATATCTCAAGAACCATTCTGGGATGCCTGGGTGGCTCAGTCGGTTAAGCGTCTGCCTTCGGCTTGGTTGAGATCCCAGGATCCTGTGATCAAGCTCCACGTCAGGCTTCTCCCTCTCTTGCCGTTCCCCCTTCTTGTGCTCTCTCTTTCTCTCCATCTCTCCACTAAACAAATAAAATCTTGGGGGGAAAAAAAAAGAACTCCCTTCTGTAAGCATATGTATGTCTTGTGTAGTTAAATTAAGTAATTTTGGATGGTAAGTGGAGGCAAGTATAGCAATTACAAGTATCACAGGTCCATAGGTGAGAGCATAGAAGGAACTAAAGCCAAGAGTGGGGATGATGTTTCAGGGTTGCCTCTTAAACGTGGTGGCTAATTTTAAAGAAACCTAGAATCATCTGATGATTCAGTAGTTGAGCCAAGATATTATGGAAAATCAGTTGCTTAAGCTTGCTTTGCTAGTCTCCTGAGAGATGGAGCTTACCTGATGGATAATTACTATGTGATAGAATAAGAGGCAATGGAAATTAGAGCGTAAGGAGATTTAGAGTCAAATGATGCAAAGCCAAGGGGGGAACAATGAGGGTTAAAGAAGAGTCAGAGCAGGAACTGGTTGAAATTGTAGACATGGTCCTATATTGCATCTAAGTTAGAGGTACGACATCAAGATGCTCGCTACCCTGGGCTGCTAACAACCTCCCTTGCAAGACTATCATCTCTAGATGAAAATACATTTATTTCTGTTAATTCTTACTGGGAGAGGGTCCAGTTTCATGTGCGGATACTAAGAAAAGTTCCTCGGTCCGGTTTAGTTCTGAGTTGGCGATTTTGGCGAGAGCGAGAAACATGTGACTCATACTTTATGTTTCAGGTTTGGTTTGGCCAGTCCTGGACAAAGTTATGCTGGAATTTTCTACAGACCCTGACTCTCACAATACATTTTTTGGCCAGCTTGTGTGTAAGTGTCTATGGTAGGGATTTGTGATGAGGTCATGAGGTTAAGCTCATAATTGATACATGGCCTCAGAATCCAGTCAATAGAACTCACAAATAATCTAATAAGAAATACAGCTAATAGATTCTTTTGTTAAAAAGGAAAAGGAAAGTATTATGCCACAAACAATATACAAAAATATGTAAATCCAAAGCCATAACTATAGTGAGAGCTCAGTGGAAATTAAAGTTTAAAAGTATAAAAAATAAAATATCATGGAAATATGATAATTAAGATGATTGAGAAATAATCTTGCTACATTAAAAGAATTACTTGAGAAGAAGTGAATCATAGCAATTACAAATCTAGTATGGAGAATGTTCTCAAATTCTTGAAAAACTCAGTGTAATGGAGCAAAGAATCCATTTTAGATTAATATAACCTAAAGAGATATAGCAACCTAATCAAGTGAGTAAATTTTAATTGGGTCTTGATTAATAAAGTAAGTCATTTCAGGGACAGCTGTGAAATATGAATATGGGCTGATATTTGATAATCCCAGAATTTTAAATTTTTTTCTTGTGATAATGTTATTAGAGTTAGTGAATTTCCTTATACTTCTGATATTTATAGTGAAGTATTTAGAGGTGAAATGTCATGATATATACGGCTTATTTTCAAATTATTCAAGAAAATGTGTGTGGAGGGAGGAGTGGTCAAGGAACAAGAAATAAAGCAAATGTATTACAAGCTGGTAACAATTTCAGAATCTAAGTGTAAGAAGCAAGAGCATTATACTATTCTTTCAATTTCTTATATGTTTAAAATTTTCCAGGTAGAAAGTTATAGCTTAACTTACATGTTCACTATCAATAACAACATACAGGTATTTCTCCCATCATTATCATAAACTAGAAATAGCATGATATAGAACAATATTCATGTTGAATCATATATAAAAATATATTTAAAAATAAATTTTACAAACTAAAAATATTAAAGTATTATAAATACATATTTAACACTTAGGTATGGAAACAGTTAACAAATAAAAACAAGGAAAAACAATGTGGTAATTGATTTTCTGTGACCAACCAGAAAAAAAATTATATCTTCAGAGTTAAAAAGAGTGATCATCAGATTCCACCTTTCAAAGCAGAGCTTAAATAGTTTTTAAAATGGAAAACCTCTGAGTCCTTCATTTATCTGGAAGAGGTAGAATTATAGGCACTCTCCAAAATTTCTCTTCTCCTTTTTAAGCTGTACTTGTTTTCCTGTCCTCCTGAACCTTCCCTGTTGCTAGGTAAAAGGCAGTTAAACTCAGATCCTCCTATGAGAAGTTATTAAAACTCAGTTTTGTTTCTTTTTAATTGAAATAATGCTATACTTAAAATAAACCTTAAGGTTATAATGTCCTTAACTACAATGTAAGACTTTTGTTTCATATGACAGCTCACTAAACTCAGTAAAATTTAGTTGTTATTGTTTCATTTGTAATTGTTCTTACTAACAGTTCCCATTAATCAGGAACTGAGAAATTTGCTTTAATGTTATATTTAAAAAGCTGGTTTTAGGTTATTTACAGACCACTTCTTAGTGGTGAAAGAGGATTCCTTACTCTTGGAGTAACCAAGATTGAGCTTTAAGGAGTTTTCTTTGCCAAAAGATATGACGTCCAACTTGTACTTTTTATACCTATCAACTTCCAAGTCCAACAGTATTTGCAGATAAGCGTTAGTACGGTTATTCTTAGAATTAATATAAGGGAATCACTGTGCGGGAATATAGGCTATTTCTTCCAACGATAGTGAAATATGAAGAGTTCCTGGAAGATGGCTCAGCAGAGAGCTCATATCAAAAATAGCCTTGAAACATATTTTATTGGAGATTTATCACTAAAGCATAGCCCACTGGGATATATTAACCAAATGCCCAGGGTTCTACTTTGGTCCTTTCACCTTATCCTAAGACAGTCAGAACAAATGGGAAAGGAATAAAATTAGGTCCTACACACTGTGAAACAAGGCCTGCTGGCCAAACCTCAAAGTCCCTGAGGCCAATCAGGGAAGTTATCAGAGCCCTGGAGCATTGATAGCTGCTGCTACTTGGTTAATCATATGTAAGTAATGAACAGTAACTATTTTATCACCTGTGCAGTTACTGCGGGCAGTAAAGTTTTTTATCAGGAAACTGTCAATTTTTTTTTTTTTTTTTTTGGTTTCAGTGCTTCACATTGGTCTTAGAACAGTTCCCTGTTGCATATCATGTTAGTTCTTGTAATATATTTATTGTATATTTTATAAAGGCTATTGTTTGTTATTTATTTTCTTTTAGGATAAACGAGTCATAATACAAAAGTATTCTTCATTTGGGAAAAAATTAAGATTATGTTTCTAACTGATTACCATCAGTTATAATCAGTTTGTTGATGGCAACTCTGCAGATCGGAAATGCATTTCCAGAGTATATATTTCTAAAAATAAAAATCAGAAATGCTTTCATAGCTGTGTTGCTTTTCTTCTTATTATAAATTATTTTTATGAAACAGAAAACACTTAGTAGACATCTATGTATTCACCATCTAGAATGAGCAGCGATGATATCTTGCCATCTTCACATCTTAATTTTTTTTAAGAACTAAAAAAGCAGACAGAAGAAGCAATGAAGAAATAGAACAGCAGTTACTTCTTATCTAATTCTCACTTCATCTTACTTCTCCATTAGGAATTTTCTAGTCCTTTCTTTTTTTGTTTTTAAAGATTTTATTTATTTATTTGACAGAGAGAGAGAGAGACAGCCAGCGAGAGAGGAAACACAGGCAGGGGGAGTGGGAGAGGAAGAGGCAGGCTCCCAGTGGAGGAGTCCTGGGATCCTCCCTGGGATCAAGCCCTGAGCCGAAGGCAGACGCTTAATGACTGAGCCACCCAGGCACCCCAGGAATTTTCTAATCCTTTCAATTTACATTTTTGAGCATTTATTGTGCATAGATGTATCAACACTATATAGTATTATTTCATCTTTCTAGATTAATATTCATGTGACATATTTTATATAAGATTCTAGAATTTTTTTGTTCATTTGGCTTTAGGTTTTAAAATTTATTTTGAGGGGTGCCTGGGTGGCACAGCGGTTAAGCGTCTGCCTTCGGCTCAGGGCGTGATCCCGGCGTTGTGGGATCGAGCCCCCACGTCAGGCTCCTCTG